>NW_027257695.1:37099-82084 GCF_043159975.1 Macaca nemestrina | reverse complement strand
TCCAGTTCCACTCATGTTACTGTGGAACACATGACTTCATTATTTTTTATGGCTGCATAGTATTCCATGTATATGTAAAATGTAGATGGGTAGATGCCCAGTAGTGAGATTGCTGGATCAAATGGTAGTTCTATTTTTAGTTCTTTGCGAAATCTCCAGACTTTTTTCCATAAATGTTGTGATAATTTACATTCCCACTAACAGTGCATAAGCATTACTTTTTTCTCCACATCCTCACCAACATCTGTTGCTTTTTGATTTTTAAATAATAGCTATTCTGACTGGTGTAAGATAGTATTGTGTGGTTTTAATTTGCATTTCTCTGATAATTAGTGATATTGAGCATCTTTTACATGTTTGTTGGCCACTTGTATGTCTTTCAAAAAACACCCATTCATGGCCCTTTGCCTACTTTTTAATGGCGTTACTTGTTTTTTTGTTTTTTCTTTTTTTTCTTGTTGAGTTGTTGGAGTTTCTTGCAGATTCTGGATATTAGCCTTTGTTAGATACATAATTTGGAAATATTTTTTCTCATTAGGTAGGTTTACTCTGTTGATTGTTTCTTTTGCTGTGTGGAAGGTTTTTAGCTTAACTGAGTCCCATCTGTTTATTTTTGTTTGTGTTGCATTTGCTTTGGAGGACCTGGTCATAAATTCTTTGCCTAAGCCAGGCCAATGTCCAGAAGAATTTTTCCTACAGGAAAAATTTCTTACAGGATTTTACAGTTTCATGTCTAAAATATAAATCTTTAATCCATCTCGAGTTAATTCATGTATATGGTGAGAGATAGGGGTCCAGTTTCATTCTTCTGCATATGGCTAGCCCGTTTTCCTAGCACCATATATTGAATAGGGTATTCTTTCCCTATTGTTTAATTTCGTCGATGTTACAGAAGATCAGTTGTTAATAGGTACTTTATTTCTGGGTTCACTATTCTGTTCCATTGGTCTATATGTCTATTTTTATACCAATATCATGATGTTTTGGTTGCTATAGCCTTGTAGTATAATTCAAAGTCAGAATGTAATACTTCAAGCTTTGTTCTTTTTGCTTAGGATTGGTTTGGCTATTCAGTCTCTTCTTTGGGTTTCATATGAATTTTACGTTTTTTTAATTATGTGAAAAAATGTGTTGGTAATTTGATAGAGATTGCATTAAATCTGTAAATTGCTGTGAGCGGTGTGGTCATTTTAATAATATTGATTCTTTTGATCCATGAGCATGGGATGCTTTTTCATTTATTTGTGTCATACACAATCTTTTCATCAGTGTTTTGTAGTTCCTCTTGTAGAGATCTTTCACCTCCTCGATTAAATGTATTCCCAGGTGTTTTATTTTTTGTGGCTGTTGTAAATGGGTTCTTCATTTGGTTCTTAGCTTGAATGATATTGGTGTAGAGAAATGCTACTGTGCTTTGTACATTGATTTTGTGTCCTGAAACTTTACTGAAGTTCTTTATCAAGTCTAGGAGTCTTCTGGAAGGGTCTTTAGGAGTTTTATTGTACATTATTTGGGGTTTTCAACATAATGGGGTATTTTTTCTCCCTTATAATATGTATGCCTTTCACTTCTCTCTCTCTCTGCTTGCGTGTGTGTGTGTGTGTGTGTGTGTGTGTGTGTGCACGTGTTATTGCACTAGCTGGGACTTCCAGGACTAACAGTGAATAGTAGTGGCGAGAAAGGACATCCTTGACTTATTTTTGATTTTAGGGGAAAATTACTCAGTGGTTCACTGTAGGTTTTCCATGGATACCCTTTTTTAGAATAAGGAAATTTCCTTCTATTCCTAACATGTTGGGAATTTTATCATTAATTAATATTGAATTTTGTGGAATGCCTTTTCTGCACTTATTCATACGATCATCTGATGTTTCTTATTTAGTATGACAATATAATAAAATACATTGATTGATTTTTGAATGTTGAACCAACTTTGAATACCTGGGATAAACTCCACTTGATCTTGATGTATTATTATCTTTTTGATACATTGCTAGAGGTGATTGGCTAATATCTTAGTAAGAATATTTGTACCTATGTTTATGTGAGATATTGCTATTTAGTTTTTTTCTTGTAATATCTTTGTCTGAGTTTGGTATTAGGATGATGCTATCCTCATAATATGAGTGGGGTCATTTTCTCTCCTTAATTTTCTGAAAGAGACTGTAAAATTTGTATTACATCTTACTTAAATGTTGGATAGAATTCATGAGTGAAATTGTCTGGCCTGGAGTTCTCTTTTTTGAAAAGTTTTAAATTACAGATTCAGTTTCTTTAATAGATGTCGGGCTATTCAGATTATCTACTTTTCTTTGAATTAGTTTTTTTTTATCATGTGTGTTTAAGAAATTGGTTCATATAAGTTATCAAATATATAGGCATAGATTGATTGTAGTATTCCCCCTCTTATTCTTTTAGTGAGAACATTCAAAATCATCTCTTCTAGCTATTTTGAACTATACAGCGTATTATTGTTGACTATTGTCACCCTCCTCCTATCTAACTATAACTGTAACTTTGTACCCAATGACCAACCTCTTCCCATCTCTCCTTCCCTCCTCCCCTCCCCTGCCTCTGGTAACCACTGTTCTAATTTCTACCTCTATAACATCAGCTTTTAAATTTATATTTATTTTATTTTTTTATTTTTGTGGTTACATAATAGGTGTATATATTTATGGGTTACACGAGATGTTCTAATATAGGTATGCAGTATGTAATAATCACATCAGGGTAAATGGGGTATCCATCACCTCAAGCATTTATCTTTGTATTACAAACAACCAAATTATGCTCTTTTGGTTATTTTAGAAGTACGATTAAATTATTTTTTTACTGTAGTCTCCCTGTTGTGCTAGCAAATACTAGGCCTTATTCATTCTTTCTGTTTTTTGTACCCATTAACCTTCCCCATTTCCTCCCCACATTCCCACTAACCTTCCCAGCCTCCCTTCTACTCTCTATCTTCATTTCAATTACTTAATTTTTAGCTCACACAAATAAGTGAGAACATGCAAAGTTTGTCTTTCTGTGCCTGGCTTATTTCCCCTAATGTAATGTCCTACAGGCTTATCCATGTTGTCACACATGACAGGATCTCATTATTTTTTATGGCTGAATAGTACTCCATTGTGCATATGCACCACATTTTCTTTATCCATTCATCTGTTGATGGACACTTAGGTTGATTCCATATCTTGGCTATTGTGAATAGTGCTGCAATAAACATGGGTGTGTTAGTCAAGGTTCTCCAGAGAGACAGAACCGATAGGATGTATGAGAGAGGATTTATGAGGTGTAATTGGTTCAGCTGATTATAGAGGTGGAGAAGTCCCACAATAGGCAATCTTCAAGCTGGAGAACCGAAGAAGCTGGTAGCATGATTCACTCCAAGTCTGGAAGCCTCAGAACTAGGGAAGCTGACAGTACAGACCCCAGTCTGAGGCCAAAGGCCTAAGAGCCCACAGGAGACTGTTGATGCAAGTCCCAGAGTGCAAAAGTGGAAGAAACTGCAGTCTGATGCCCAAGGGCAGGAGGAGGAAAGGCATCTGGCTCCAGAAGGGAGATAGAATGAGCAGACACAGAGAGTTCTTCCTCTTCTGCCTATTTGTCCCAACCAGGCTCCCAGCTAATAGGACAGTGCCTGCCCACATTGAAAGTGGATCTTAAGTGTTGCAGTCTACTGTCTCACACACCAAGCTCCCCTGGAAGCACCCTCACAGACACACCCAGGGAACAATGCTTCAACAGCCATGTTGGCATCCCTCAGTCCAG
Source organism: Macaca nemestrina (assembly GCF_043159975.1). Classification (NCBI taxonomy): domain Eukaryota; kingdom Metazoa; phylum Chordata; class Mammalia; order Primates; family Cercopithecidae; genus Macaca; species Macaca nemestrina. Next base: position 78,310 of record NW_027257695.1, on the reverse strand, counting down.
TCAAGCTGACCCGTAAACTGAACCATCACAATGAGAGTGCAGGTATCTCTCCAACATACTGATTTCATTTCCTTTTAATATACCCAGTAGTGAGTGCTTTGGATCATATGCTAGTTCTATTTTTAGTTTTTTGAGGAACCTCAGTACTGTTGTCCATATTGCCTATACTAGTTTACTTTCCCATCAACAATGTATAAGGTTTCCCCTTCTACACATCTTCACCAACATTTGTTGTTTCTTTAACATAAAGAGTATAAAATCACTTTATTGGAAAGTTTAATCGGTCACAAATGAACAGCATTTTTGAGCACTAAACAGAGGATTAAAATTATTTCCAAACACTAGAGAAAATTATTGAAAATTCTAATGTTTTAGGCTTAAAGTATCATTACCTTCATGAAAGCAAAAATCCTATAGATGATATTTTCTAATATATATATATATATTCTAAGTACTATGAAATTATAATAGAAATCATCAATTAAAGTGTAACGAATAAGTAATATCTAACCACGGGCAAATTTATTTTAAGATCACTTTATTATATTTTATTTTATTGAATTTTAATTTAAAAATTTTTAATTATTATGGGTAAATAATAGTTGCATATATTTATGGAGTGCATGTGATGTTTTGATACAGGCATACAATATGTAATGATCAAATCAGGATAATTGGGGTATCTATCATTTCAAGCCTTTATTATTTCTTTGTGTTGGGAACACTCCAATTCTACTCTCTTAGTTATTTTTAAATATACAATAAGTTATTGTTAACTATAGTTGCCCTATTGTGCTGCCAAATACTAGATCTTATTCATTCTCTCTGTGTTTGTACATATTAGCCATCCTGACTTTCAGCCTATTTTTTGTCTTTTTAATGATAGCCTTTGTAACTGGGGTGAGGTGATATTGTGGTTTTGATTTGCATTTCCCTAACAATTAGTGATACGGAGCGTTTAAAAATATACCCATTTGCCATTTGTCTGCCTTCTTTTGAGAAATGTCTATTCAGAACTTTTGTCCATTTTTAAGGGATTATGTCTTTTTTGGTTATTGAGTTTGAGCTCCTTATATATTCTGGGCATTAATCTCTTGTAGATGCATAGTTTGCAAACATTTTCTCACATTCTGCGAGTTACCTCTTCACTCCATTGATTGATTGTTTCTTAGAAATTTTCAAATTACAATACACTGTTATTAACTATAGTCACCATGTTGAAAAATAGATCACTTGAACTTATTCCTCTGATCTAAAATTATGTATCCTTTGAGCAGCATATCCCCAACCACTACTCCACAACCCACCAGCCTCTGGTACCCACCATTCTGCTCTCTATTTCTATGATATCAACTTTTTTTTTCATTACACATATGAGTGAGATCATGCAGTACTGATATTTCTGTGCCTGGCTTATTTTCACTTAATGTTCTCCAGGTTCATCCATGTTGTCACAAATGACAGGACTTTCTTCTTTTTCAAGGATGAATAGTATTCCACTTTTTATACATACCACATTTTCTGTATATACTCTCCCATGTATTCTGCCTAGATTGATTTTATATCTTGGCTACTGTGAATATTTCTGCAAAGAACGTGGAAGATATCTCTCAGACATACTGATTTCATTTCCTTTGGGTATACACCCAGTGGTGAGATTGCCGGATGATGTAGTAGTTCTGCTTTTAGTTTTTTTTTTTTTAGAAACCTCCATATTGTTTTCCATAATGGCTGTACTAATTCACATTCCCACCAACAGTGTGCAAGGGTTCACTTATCTCCACATCCTCATCAACATTGTTATCTTTTGTCCTTTTAATAATAGCCATCCTAAGGAGTATGAGGTGATATCTCGTGGTGGTTTTAATTTGAATTTATCTGATTATTAGTGATGTTGAGCACTTTTTCATATACCTGTTGGCCATTTGTATGTCTTCTTTTGAGAAATGTCGATCCAGATCCTTTTCCCATTTTTAAATCACGTTATTTGTTTTCTTACTATTGAGTTGTTTGAGTTCCTCAAATATTTTAGATATTAACCCCTTATCAGACGTATAGTTTGCAAATACTTTCTCCCATTCTGCAGGTTGTCTCTTCATTCTTTTGTTTCCTTTGCTGTGCCAGAAGCTTTTCAGTTTGATGTAATTTCATTTACCTATTTTTTCTTCCGTTGCTTATACTTTTGGATCATATCCAAAAAGTAATTGTATAGACGAATATCATAGAGTTATACCATATGTTTTCTTCTAGTAGATTTATGGTGTCAGGTCTTACATGTAAGTGTTTAATCCATTTTTAGTTGATTTTTGTATATGTTGTAATAAAAGGGTCTAATTTCATTCTTCTGCATGCGGACATCCAGTTTTCCCAGCACTGTTTATTGAATGTATAAGAGTTCTTTTCTCTCCACATACTTGCCAACATCTGTTATTTTTGGTCTTTGTAATAACAGCCATTCTCCAATGGCCATATTCCCATACTGTGGGTTGTTTCTTCACTCTGTTGAGTGTTTCCCTTGCCTCACAGAAACTCTTTAGTTTAATCTAGTCTCATTTATCTATTTTTGGGTTTTGTTTCCTGTGCTTTTGGGGTCTTAGCAATAAAATCTTTTCCCAGAGCATTATCCTGGAGAGTCATCCCGAGGTTTTCTTCTAGCATTTTTATAATTTCTATAGCTCCTCCAAGATCACACGTCTGAACTGAGATTGTAATGGTGATCTATCTGAAAGCCCATTTATCTACCTATCTGAAAGCCCATCAGCTGTCACTTACACCACAATACACAAATCCATCAAATGCATTGTCCACTCAATTATGGAGCTGTCTTGGGAAATACTTGTCTGTCAGCTAAGAAGAAGGATAACCTTGTTAAATCTTCCTAGCTTTTCTTGTCAGATAAATGCCTGCTTTATTTGCTTGCCCCTGCTCCCAGGTCTCTCTTGCTTCATATCAAAGCAGGAAAGAAAGGAAAAAACTGCACAATAATATGATGGCATCACTTTGTGCCAAAGTCCAGAAATAGTCTTATTCTAATCCAGAGAATATTGCACAACCATTTTGCTTATGTGTAATAGACTTTTCCTGATACTTTCTCTGTTGGCTTTAGAAAACACCGCCATCTAATATAAACAGTGAATAACAAATTCCATGTAAACTTGGACAAATCACAGGGCCTTATCATTATTTTCCTTATCTATAAAGTAAGATAATAACAGCTGTACTACTTACCACACGGGGTTATCATACAGAGGGTCAATGAGATACTGTATATGGAAACATTTCTAAACTGTAAATCTCAATTTGAAGTCAAAAGATTACAAGTGTTATCTGTAAAAATGTTGCTCTCATGAACAAGCGTACACAGGAATTACGATCATTTTTCTGTTCTCTGGCATAAATAATGAGTTAAAGAATTAAGGAGACCAGATTTCAAAACCTCTCTGCTACTTATAAACTTTGTGGCAGGTGTCTAAGTTTCAGTTGCCTTAAATGTAAAAGGTGGTTAATAACACTTTTCCTTCTGGGATGATGAAATAAGTAAATTTAAAAAATATTTTTGCAAATGCCTAACCCAGCACTAGAAGTTTCTGGAAATGACAATGGGTGGTGAAGACTGTGCGTCCTCACTCCATTCTCCCTCCAGGCATGGCTCCTTGAAGCCTGGGAGGATGGACTATTATATTCTTTTTCTTTTTCTTTCTATTTTTTTTTTTTTTCCTTTGAGACAGAGTCTCATTCTGTTGCCCAGGCTGGAGTGCAGTGGCACAATCTTGGCTCACTGCAGCCTCCGCCGCCCGGGTTCAAGTGATTCTCCTGCCTCAGTCTCCCAAGTAGCTGGGACTACAGACTACAGGCGTGTGCCACCGCGCCTGGCTAATGTTTTTTTTTTTTTTTTTTTTTTTTTTTGTTGTTGTTGTTGTTTTTTTTTTTTTTTTTTTTTTTTTTTTTTTTTGTATTTTTAGTAGCGATGGGGTTTCGCCATGTTGGCCAGGCTGGTCTTGAACTCCTGACCTCAGGTGATCTGCCCACTTCGGCCTCCCAAAGTACTGGGATTACAGGCATGAGCCATCACACCTGGCCTATTTTTTCATTTGATTCTTGCAGTAGCCCTGTGAGATCAGCTAGGCAGATGTTATTATGCTCATTTTATATGCAACAAAACTAAGAATATTGGCTCTGATTGTGCCATGTACTATATAACACTAAGGAATATTGCCTGAGATGTCCAAAAATGACACCACTGGATGTTAATTTATCTTTGGAAAGAATATATTTGGCAGTATCTAGTAAATCTGAGCACACACATACCTTATGATCCATAAGTTCCATTCTTAAGTTTATTTCAAACAGGAGTGAATATATTTGTTCACCAAAGACATGTAATAGAATGTTCATAACAGCACTGTTTGTAGTAGTTCCAAACTGGAAATTACTCATATGTCCATCAACGGTAGAATGGATAAATAAATTGTGGTGTGATCACGCAATCAACTTCTGTATAGCACCAATAAACTACTGCTAAACAATGATGAAACTCCTAAACATAATATTAAATGAAAAAGCAGCCAGACACAAATGAATACATATTGTGATTGCATTTATATAAAGTTTTATATAAACAGGCAAAACTAATCTTTGGTGATAGAAGTCAGGATGGTAGTTACCCTTGGGTTGGGGGAGTGGCGTTACTGGAAAGGAGCATAAGGAAGGGTTCTGGGGTTCTGGTAATGATCTGTTTATTGACCTGGGTGCTAGTGATATGGATGCGATTACATCATGAAAATGCATCAAGCTTACGATTTGTGTACTTTCCCGTAATGTATAGTATACTTCAGTAAAAAGTTAATTTGCCTTAGGCAAAACAGAAACCCATTATCTTAGGCAAGGTTTTTCAGTGGCTTCCCATGGTACTCAGAATAAAATCCAAAGTCCTTACCATGGCCTGCATGGCAATATATACATGATCTAGCCCCTGGCTACCTCCTCCACATGTAGCCGGTGCGCCTATAAATGTTAGGGTTGAATGAATGATTGAAGATCCCTGGGTGAACGGTCCACTAGGCTATAGCTGGGATTCCTCCCACAAAGGGAGACACCTGAGAAGTTGTAAGTCATCCTGTTAAAAGGAAAGCTTTGTTAGTATAACCTCTCTTGTCCACCCCACCTCAGTTTGGTGAGGAGAAAGCTCAGAGCTTTCCCCAGTGCTTCCATGAACTTTGGCCAGTAAAGACTTAAAATATCATATCATAAGATGAGAGAAACCAGTTGGAACTTAACTTCTATCCCGTATCCTTCGATTATTCAAAGAAAAACAAAATACGGTCAACAGGCAGTGGAACTCCTCACTCCAATGTGATATTCCTGAGAGAATATTGACTTATTGTCACTTCGTCTCTGGGACAAGTATTGAACATAGGGGAAGCCTTATATAAAATTGTTCAATAAACAAAAGATGTCTTTAACATGTGTTTGAGATCTTTCTTCTCATGATTCCATGTTAGGTACAACAACTATGACCGGGCTGTCATCAATACCGTTCCTTATGATGTCGTCCATCGCTGGTATACAGCACACCGGACTCTAACGATAGAGTTGAGGAGACCCGAGAATGAGTTTTGGGTTAAACTAAAGCCTGGCAGGGTGGGTCCTAATCTCTAAAGATGTCAAGCAAGCTTGTAATAATGAAGCAGTGAAGAACGGGTACTTACTTAATATGTGAGTCACAATGTTGCAAAGGAAAAAGAGAAAAGAGTCCTTGGTGTTGGTCATGGTCCTGCGGCTCACTCACTGAATGCCCTGGAAGCAAGCCTCATCCCATCTCTAAGGCATCAGTAACTCTATTTGTATGGTGAGGGGGTTTAACTGGATGACCCCCAAGGGTCCTTCCAGCTTCATGATTCCATAGTTTTTATTTTGGTATTTCCTCTGGATGAAAAATACCTTCAGCTTAGCAAAAAATGTCATGAGATAATTTAACCCTTTGAGAAAGGGTAGAATAAGAATTAAAGAAAAAGAAAGAAACCAATTATCTGATTTGCTTTGATAAGAGAACAATTACTTGAGAAACAGAAGCTCTTCCACTGCAGGGCCTATTACCTACTGTTGCCTCTGTAACTTCCATTTAGCCTACTACAGGGCTATACACATCTTAGTTTCCAAACGTTTGTTTAATTTCAAAAGAAAAATACCTCATTTAATGTAACCAGAGAACAACCTAAAGCTTGTCTTTTAAATGATCTCTTCTGACTTAGGGTTCCTTTGGTCTGTCCTCCTTCTGATAGTGTTTTCTCTTTTTTTTTTTTGCCCATTCACAGGTCCTATTTATAGACAACTGGCGTGTCCTACATGGCAGGGAATGCTTCACTGGCTACCGCCAACTCTGTGGCTGCTATTTAACAAGGGATGACGTATTAAACACTGCTCGCCTCTTGGGGCTTCAGGCTTAAAATTGACAGCATTGGGATTATGAATACACCTGGCACCCCGGCTACCAGAATTTCATATGCGCAGAATAATATTTAATATTGTGTCAAACTCTACTTCAGATTGTCTCCTTATCCCATCCCACAAAACAGAAGCTGTCCCTTTCTCTAGCAGGGGAGACTTGTTAGAGAGGGGGGACTCTGAGCTATCTAATGTCAGACTTCTAGTGGGGAAGCTCTCTTCCTCATGTTATAACATGGATCCACTTGTTTTATTTAAACCTTTTAATATAATTTTGGTCAATCTCCTTCAGAAATATAATCTCCATATTGATAGGAAAGCAATAATTGCCATGAGGTAGTGATTTTTTTTTCCCCAAGTAGATCAGTTAGAAAGAAATGCATTCTAGAAATAACAAAAATCCTGATAAAGCAACAATTTGCAAAATTTTTGGTCTTAGGACACCTTAACACTCTTAAAAGTTATTGAAGGCCCCAAGGAGTTCTTGGGTGTGGGTTCTATCTATTGATACTAATTGTTTTAGGTATTAAGACTGGGAAATATTTAAAACTCAAGAACGCAGAAGCACACATCCCTCAGCTATCAGAGAGATGACATAACCATATGTCATGTAGCCTCTGGAAAAGTCCTCTGTCTCCTCACGAGATAATGAGAGGGGGAGAAAAAGCTACTATTGTCTTTGTAACTTCCGCTTAGCCTACTACAGGGCTATGCACATCTGGGTTTCCAAAAGTCTGCTTAATTTCAAAAGAAAAATGCTTAATTGAATGTAACTCATCTTGGTGTTATTATACAAAATAATTTTTAATCTGCAGACCCACTAAAAAGGCCTCAGGGACTCCTCCAGGGGTCTTCAGACCATATTTTGAGAACCCATGGGCTAGCGACTACCTTGAGACAGTCCTTTACATAGGCCTGGGGATTAAAGGGTTTAACTGAAACCCTAGATTTTTCTCTATAGCCTAATAGAACTCCAAACATTATAAGAATTGCTGGTAGCATAAGCTCAGGGATAAGGTGGGAATTGAGTTCAAATATAGTGTTTTATCTTCGATACAAATCATCTCTATAGGAGTTAAATTAGGAAGTCACAACAGCTCCTGTTGAACAAACTCATCAGTGTGGTAATCCTATGAGGGATAATTGCAGAAAGGTTGTAGAGACTTGTGAGGTTCCATATGATAATTCTTTACACACACACACACACACCACCACCACCACCACCACCACCAAGAGAAGTACACAGGGCTATCCTGTAATATTATTCAGGGAAATCAGCATGATAGATGCCGTGCCTCCAGAGAGTTCTCTGGAGATTACTACCCAAATGTGTATTTTGGCAATTTGGTGGTATTTAGGATGTAATATGTTTTCCTCCATTTCTGCTAATTTTTTTCTTTCTCTCTCTGTCTCTCTCATAAAATACTATACATGTTAATTACCAAGATTTGAATGAGTCAAATTTAGTAGCTTGCTGCTTTTATTTTTTAAATAGCTTCTTTTATGTATGGGGGGAGGGCAGGTTATGAAGCTTCTTTTCCCTCAGCTTTCATTGAAAGTGAAGCTGTACAATAACCACATTGACCACTGTAGAATGATGAAAGAGAATATAGGCTAGGATGCACACAAGAGGGGGGAAAAGGCATTATTAGTGAAGACAGGAGTTACAAAGCAAAGCAAAGTCAGTATTCAGATAGAGAATAGAGCCTAATCTGATGTTTGCAGGGAGTTCCTAGATCACATTTGGCAATTTACACATTATTTTATTGATACATCCAGTGCTCCAAAATGTGTTCCCAAAATATTTTGGCATTTTATTTGTACTATATAGGAATCTTTAGGGGAGTCCATGAAATTTGTTTTCCTCATAGGTCAAAGGACTGATAATTAACTTTGGTTCTTAAGGAGTATGCCCTTTAGCAAGAAGAACAGCAATAACATTTTACCCTGAAGTTTTTTCTCTATACCTACTATTATGCACTCCTAAAATATGTCATCATTAGTCTTCATGAGGATGTTTACCATTTTTGAAGTTTTGCGTAAATTAGCCTTGAAGATTACACTATAACTGAGGTCAGCATTGGTTTACGGCCAGCAAAGGACATGATCATGGCCCTGGAGAGATGAGGACACAAAACAAATCAATTTCCCCACTTACTGAAGGACTCCCCTTACCTTCTGTCTCTCCTGACACCTTGACTCGTTAATTATTTTACCCTCCTTTTTGGAAATTTGCAACCAATCCTTCTCAACAATGTACTCCCTTTGGTACATTGAAGAAAAAGAGAAGGGAATTATTTGAGTCCTGATCCTGATGCATTGAAAACTTCCTATGTGAGATGTTTCTTTTTTTTTACATCTCTTCCAGGTGTCCCTGAGTATATAAGCATGGGTCTATGTCTACCAAGCTCACTGTAGAGTCACTTTTACCTTTTGCTATGGTGGAATGGGATCTGTAGGGTCAGGAACACAGCACCTAACACAGTGCCTTATGGACAGTAGTATTATAATACAGATGTATTGAAAGAATAAATGAATGAGTCCTTTTCAAACAAATTCACCAGAAGTTACCACATTCTCTGTATGTATGTCCTTTTTTGTTTGGCATTTAGCTGACACTGACTTTTGTTCGCTTTCATCTAGAGTGACCAACCATCCTCTTGTGCCCAGAACTACAGGATTTTCCATTTTAAAACTAGGAGAGTCCCACACGAACCAGGACTGTTGGTCAGTCACCGTACCTTCTTGCTGCTAGCTATGTAGTTTTCTTTGGTTTTCATCACTGGTTCCCATTTCTTTGAAAGTGTTTGTAGGTCACAGACTGTGTAGTCCATGATGAAAAGAACAAAAGATGTACGAATTATGGTGTGTTGTGGTGATTCCCAAAGTAGGGTCCCCAGACCACCAGCAGCGGCATCATTTGAGAACTTCTTAGAAATGCACATTTTCAAGGCCCACCCCATGCCTACTAAGTAAGAAACTCTGGGCAGGGGTACCAGCAGTTTGTTTTAGCAAGTCCTCTGCAGGATTCTAACACATGACAAAGTTTGAGAACTACTGACAGGAAGAGTCCTGCTGCTGAGTTCTAGGCCCAGTTCTGGCACTGGCTCACTAAATGACTTGAGGCATGTACCTCTCCTATTTTGAACTTCAATTTTCTCTTCTGCGAAATGAAAGCCTTGGACTAGGCAGCATCCAAAGGCTCTGTCACTCTGTAATTGTGCGACTTTGGTAACTTTGTTTGACTTCTCATTGCTTAAGTGTTCTCATATGGGTATGGTAAGGAAAATATCTACCTCACAGGATTTTCTAACAATTTTGTGATTATTAAGTAAGATGACTGATGACTAATAATGACAGCCAACTCCTGCACAGTGCTTTGTATATCCTGGACTGTTCTAAGTGCTTTTAATCCCTGCGACAATCCCATCTCCATTTTACAAATGAAAAATAGAGGTCACACAACTAATACATGTCAGAGTTTGGATTAAAACCCAGAAAAATCTGTCCCCAGAGACAACAATGATTTTAACTAGCATGCCCTTTTGCTCAATAAATGTTAATTCCCTCACCCTTTCCAAACACACACAGTCTAGCTGACCATTCATAGACAATAATCCCACTTTCACAGTCCATCCAACAAGATCTTAAAAGAACCATGAGAATCTCTAGGTTTCTTTTGCAAACAGTTTTCAAGCATTTTTTTAAAAAAAGGAGGGGGGGTGGGGAGGGAGTGGCCAAGATGGCTGACTAGAAGCAGCCAGGGTGAGTGGTTCTCACGGAGAGGAAGGAAAGGGGCAAGTAAATACAGCACCTTCAACTGAAACATCCAGGTACCTGCATTGGGTCTAATCAAGGAAACAACTCGATCCACAGAGAATGAAGAAAAGCAAGGCAGGATGACAGCCCACCCAGGAGCAACATGGAGACAGAGGAACCTCCCCCACCCAGGGAAGTAGTGAGTGAATGTACGATCCTGGGAAACCACGCTCCTCCCATGGATCCTTGCAACCGTTGGGTCAGGAGATCCCCTCGTGAACCCACTCCACCAGGGCCTTCAGTCTGACAGACAGAGATACCTGGAGTCTCAGCAGAGCAGCCGCTTCAGCACGTGCAGAGACCCAGGAGCTTTACATACTCCAGCTCTGGGTTTCCCAGCAAAAGTAACTGCAACTCCTGCAAAGCGGGAGATTAGACCCCTGTACATACCCCTAGGAAAGAGGCTGAATCCAGGGGGCCAAGCAGCAACAATCTGCGGGCCCCACTTCCACTGCACCTCACAGGATAAGACCCACTGGTTTGGAGTTCCAGCCAGCCACCAGCAGCAGTGTTGCACCTACCTGGGACAGAGGTCCCAGGGGGAGGGGCAGGCTGCTCTCTGGGACAGAGCTCACAGAAGTGGTACCCCAGAACAGCACAGCACAGCTGCTCTTCAGAAGCATGGCCAGACTGCTTCTTTAAGCAGGTGCCCAATCTGTTCCTCCTCACTGGGTGGGACTTTTCAACCAAGGCCTCCAGCAACCCCTACTGGTGTTCCCTGGCTGACAGAGATTTGAATTCTCCCTGCGACAGAGCTCCGGGAGGGAGGGAGGGAGGGAGGGAGGGAGGGGCCACCGTCTTTGCTGTTTGGGCGACTTAGCTGTTCCAGCCTCCAGGCTTTGGAGAGCCCACACCGACCAGGGGTGGAAGCAGTGCCCCAGCACAGCACAGCTGATCTGCGAAAGCATGGCCAGACTGCTGCTTTAAGCAGTTCCCTGATCCCATTCCTCCTGATTGGGTGAGACCTCCCAACCAGGGTCTCCAGCCTCATCCTACAGGTGCGTTTGGGCTGGCAACAGGTCTGTACCTCCCTGGGTCGGAGCTCCCAGAGGAAGAGGCAGGCTGACATCTTTGCTGTTTCACAGCCTTCACTGGTGATAGCTCCAGGTACTGGAAAATCCAAGGCAACTAGGAACTGGGGAAGAAGACCAGCAAACTACAGCAGCCCTACAGAAACATGGCCAGACTGTTAAAAGAAAAAAAAAAAAATCAAAAGGTCAGCAACCTCAAAGATTGAAGGTAGATAAGCCCACAAAGATGAGAAAGAATCAGTGCAAGAACGCTGAAAACTCAAGAAGCCAGAGTGCCCTGTTTCCTCCAAATGACTTCATCACCTCTCTAGCAAGGGTTTGGAATTGGGCTGAGGCTGAGATGGCTGAAATGACATAAGTAGAATTCACAATATGGATAGGAATGAACTTCACTGAGTTAAAAGAGTACATTGTAACCCATTGCAAGCAAGCTAAAAGTCATGATAAAACACTGCAGGAGCTGACAGACAAAATAGCCCATATAGAGAAGAATGTAACCAACCTGATGGAACTGAAAAAACACACTACAAGAATTTCATAATGCAATCACAAGTACTAATAGCAGAATAGACAAAGCAGAGGAAAGAATTTCAGAGCTTGAAGACTGGCTTTCTGAAATAAGACTGGCAGACAAGAATAGAGAAAAAAGAATGAAAAGCAATGAACAAAACCTCCGAGAAATATGGGCTCATGTAAAGAGAGCAAATCTAAGACTGATTGGTGCCCCTGAAAGAGATGGGGGAAATGGAACCAATTTGGAAAACGTATTTCAGGATATCATCTACGAGAAATTCCCTAACCTAGCTAGAGAGGCCAACATTCAAATTCAGGAAATCCAGAGAACTCCAGGAAGATACTCCACGAGAGGAACATCCCCAAGACAGATAATCATCAGATTCTCCAAGGTTGAAATGAAAGAAAAAATGTTAAAGGCAGCTAGAGAGAAAGGCCAGGTCACCTACAAAGGGAAGCCCTTCAGACTAACAGCGGATGTCTCAGTGGAAAACCTACAAGCCAGAAGAGACTGGGGGTCAATATTCAACATTCTTAAAGAAACTCCAACCCAGAATTTCATATCAGGCCAAAGTAAGCTTCATAAGTGAAGAAGAAATAAGATCATTTTCAGACAAGCAAATGTCGAGGGAATTTGTTACCACCAGACCTGCCCTACAAGAGCTCCTGAAGGAAGCACTAAATGTGGAAAGGAAAGATGGTTACCAGCCACTCCAAAAACACACTGAAGCACTCAGACCAGTGACACTATAGAGCAAACATGTAAGCAAGTCTGCAAAATAACCAGCTAGCATCATGATGAAAGGATCAAATCCAAACATACCAACACTAACCTTAAATGTAAATGGGCTAAATGCCCCAATTAAAAGACACAGAGTAGCAAGCTGGATAAGGAACTGAGATCCAATGGTATGCTGTCTTCAAGAGAACCATCGCACATGCAATGACACACATAGGCTCAAAATAAAAAGATGGAGAAAAATCTACCAAGCAAACGGAAAACATAAAAAAGCAGCAGTTGCAATCCTAGTTACTGACAAAACAGACTTTAAATCAACAAAGATTAAAAAACATACACACACACACACACACACACACACACACAAAGAAGGGCATTACATAATGGTAAACGGTTCAATTCAACAAGAAAATCTAACTATCCTAAATACATATGGACCCAACACAGGAGCACCCAGATTTATAAAGCAAGTTCTTAGAGGCCTTCACGCAGACTTAGACTGCCACGCAATGATAGTGGGAGACTTTTTAACACCCCACTGACAATATTAGACAGCTCATTGAGAGAGACAATTAACAAAGATATTCAGGACCTGAACTCAGCACTGGATCAAATGGACCTGGTGGATATCTACAGAACTCTCCACCCCAAAACAACAGAATATACATTCTTCTGATCACCACATGGCACTTACTCTAAAATCGACCACATAATCAGAAGTAAAACACTCCTCAAAAAATGCAAAAGAACTGAAATCATGACAAACAGTCTCTTGGGCCACAGAAGAATCAAATTTGAAATCAAGACTAAGAAATTCACTAAAAACCATGCAATTACATGGAAACTGAATAACCTGCTCCTGAATGACTTTTGGGTAAATAATGAAATTTAGGCAGAAATCAAGAAGTTCTATGAAACTAATGAGAACAAAGATACAAAGTACCAGAATCTCTGGGACACAGCGAAGGCAGTGTTAAAAAGGAAATTTACAGCACTAAATGCGCACATCAAAAAGTTAGAAAGATCTCAAGTTAATAACCTAACATCACTACTAAAAGAACTAGAGAAGCAAGAGCAAACAAATCCCAAAACCAGCAGAAGACAAGAAATAACAAAAATCAGAGCTGAACTGAAGGAGACAGAGACATGAAAAACTCTTCAAAAAATGAAAGAATCCAGAAGCTGTTTTTCTTCTTTGAAAAAAAGTAATAAAATAGACAGACCACTAGCTAGACTAATAAAGAAGGAAAGACAGAAGATTCAGATAAACACAATCAGAAATGATAAGGGGAATATTTACCACTGACCCCACAGAAATACCAACAACCATCAGAGGATATTGTGAACACCTCTGTGCACATAAACTAGGAAGTCTAGAAGAAATGGACAAATCCCTGGACACACACACCTCCCCAAGGCTGAATCAGGAAGAAACTGAATCCCTGAACAGACCAGTAATGAGTTCAGAAATTGAGGCAGTAATAAATAGCCTACCAACCAAAAAAATCCCAGGACCAGATGGATTCACAGCTGAATTCTACCAGATGTACAAAGAGGAACTGGTAGCATTCCTACTGAAACTATTTCAAAAAATTGAGAAGGAGGGACTCCTCCCTAACTCATTCTATGAGGCCAGGCCAGCATCATCCTGAAACCAAAACCTGGCAGAGATTCAACAACAGAAGAAAACTTCAGGCCAGTATCCTTCATGAACATCCATGCAAAAATCCTCAACAAAATGCTGGCAAACTGAATCCAGCAGCACATCAAAAAGCTTATCCACCACGATCAAGTTGGCTTCATCCCCGGGATGCAAGGTTGGTTCAACTTATGTGGATCAATAAATGTGACTCATCACATAAACAGAACTAAAGACAAAACCCACGTGATTATCTCAATAGATGCAGAAAACGCTTTTGATAAAATTCAACATCCCTTCATGTTAAAAACTCCCAATAAACTAGGTATTGAAGGACCATGCCTCAAAATAATAAGAGCCATCTGTGACAAAGGCACAGCCAACATCATACTGAATGGACAACAGCTGGAAGCATTCCCCTTGAAAACCAGCACAAGACAAGGATGCCCTCTCTCACCACTCCTATTCAACGTAATATTGGAAGTTCTGGCCAGGGCAATCAGGCAAGAGAAAGAAATAAACGGCATCCAAATTGGAAGAGAGGAAGTCAACCTATCCCTGCTTGCAGATGACATGATCCTATATCTAGAAAACCCCATTGTCTCAGCCCAAAGGCTTCTTAAGCTGATAAACAACTTCAGCAAAATCTCAGGGTACAGAATCAATGTGCAAAAATCACTAGCATTCCTATACACCAGCAACAGTAAAGCCGAGAGCCAAATCAGGAATGAACTCCCATTCACAATTCCTACAAAAAGAATAAAATACCCAGGAATACAGCTAACTAGGGAGGTGAAAGATCTCTACAAGGAGAACTAAAACCACTGCTCAAAGAAATCAGAGATGACACACACAAAAAATGAAAAACATTTCATGCTCATGGATAGGAAGAATCAGTATTAAAATGGGCATACTGCCCAAAGCAATTTATAGAGTCAATGCTATTCCCATTAAACTACCACTGACAGTCTTCACAGAACGAGAAAAAAACAAAAAAAATCTATTTTAAAATTCATATAGAACAACAACAAAAAAAAAGCCTGAATAGCGAAGGCAATCCTAAGCAAAAAGGACAAAGCTGGAGGCATCACGCTACCTGACTTCAAACTATACTACAAGGCTACAGTAACCCAAACAGCATGGTACTGGTACAAGAACAGACACATAGACAAATGGAACAGAATAGAGAACCCAGAAATGAGACCGCACACCTACAACTATCTGATCTTCGACAAACCTGACAAAAACAAGCAATGGGGAAAGGATTCCCGGTTCAATAAATGGTGCTGGGATAGCTGGCTAGTCATATGCAGAAGATTAAAACCGGCTCCCTTGCTTACACTAGACACAAAGATTAACTCAAGATGGATTAAAGACTGAAATGTAAAACCCCAAACTATGAAAACTCTAATACCATTCAGGGCATAGGCATGGGCAAAGACTTCATGATGAAGACGCCAAAAGCAATTGCAACAAAAGCAAAAAATTGACAGATGGGGTCTAATAAAACTAAAGAGCTGCACACAGTGAAAGAAACTATCAACAGAGTAAACAGACAACCTACAGAATGGGAGAAAAATATTTGCAAACTACGCATCTGACAAAGGTCTAACATCCAGCATCTATAAGGAACTTAAACAAATTTACAGGAAAACAAACAACCCCATACAAAAGTGGGAAAAGCACATGAACAGACACTTTTCAAAAGGAGACATACATGCGGCCAACAGTCATATGAAGAAAAAAAAGTCAACATCACTGATCATTAGAGAAATGCAAATCAAAACTACAATGAGATACCAACTAATATTAGCCAAAATGGCCATTATTAAAAAGTCAAAAAATAACAGATGCTGGCAAGGCTGTGGAGAAAAAGGAATGCTTATACACTGTGGGATTGTAAACAAGTTCAGCCACTGTGGAAGACAGTGTGGTGATTCCTCAAAGACCTAAAGTCAGAAATACCATTCAACCCAGTAATCCCATTACTGGGTCTACACCCAAAGGACTAAAAATCATTCTATTACAAAGACACATGCACGTGTATGTTCATTGCAGCACTATTCACAATAGCAAAGACATGGAATCAGCCAAAATCCCCATCAGTGACGGACTGGAGAAAGATAATGTGGTACATATACACCATGGAATACTATGCAGCCATAAAAAAGGAATGAGATAATGTTCTTTGCAGGGACATGGAGGGAGCTGGAGGCCATTATCCTTAGCAGACTAACACAGGAACAGAAAACCAAATACTGCATGTTCTCACTTATAAGTGAGAGCTAAATGATGAGAACACATGGACACATAGAGGGGGACAACACACACTGGGGCCTTTTGGAGGACAGAGGGTGGGAGGAGGGAGAGGATCAAGAAAAACAACTAATGGGTACTAAGCTTAATGCCTGGGTGATGAAATCATCTATGCAACAAATCCCCTATGACACAAGTTTACCTATGTAACAAACCTGCACTTGTACCCCTGAACTTAAAAGTTAAAAAAAAAAAAAAAGAGAGATATTTAGTGGTTAATAAACTCTAAATGAAGCATTTCAAACTTAAAAACAAAATCTGGCCAGGTGCCAGGGCTCACGCCTGTAATCCCAGCACTTTTGGAGGCCAAGGCAGGAGGATCGCTTGAGGTCAGGAGTTTGAAACCAGCCTGGGCAGCAAAGTGAGACCCCGTTTCTACAAAAAGTAGAATTAAAAGAAAAATTAGTTAGGTGGAGTCACGAGTGCCTGCCGTCCCAACTACTCGGGAAGCTGAGGTGGGAGGCTCTCTTGAGCCCAGAAGTTCGAGGCTACTGTGAGCTATGATCACGCCACTGCACTCCAGCCTGGGTAACAGAGCAAGACCATGTCTCGAAAACAAAAACAAAACAAAACAAAACAAAAAAATCATCATTTCTCATTTTGCCTCTTCCAAGAATGGAAGGAAATTAACCTATTCAGTACTTTTTTTTTCTCTTGCAAAATACCAGTCAGTTGATAGGCTCAAAACCCTTTGATAGAACATATCCATATCACTGGCCCCAGGGTGCTCTTGGGAATATTGGAAATCCACTCACTTAGCTCAGCTGTGGATTAGCTCAACTCTTAGTTACGAGGCCAGAACATGTCTGCATCCTCACCTCCCTAAGCCTGCAGCTCATCAGAACCAAAGACCCTGGCAGAGTTTGGCGGTGGTTCTTTTTTGTCAGACTTACAGTCAGGGGTTGGTGGGTTTGTGGGTAGCTCCATTCTAGTCCTTGGCTTTAATCCGTGAGCCTAGCTTTTGTCTTCCATCTTGCTCAGGGTACTTTGGAAATGCTATACATTGCAGGAGCTTAGCTTCTGGCTACCATGGTTTGCTTCCAGAGCAACAAGTGTAGTACTTCAACATGGAGACAATTATCTTTTGTTTTTGTTTTGTTTTGTTTGTTTTGTCTTGGCTATGCCTTTTTGAGTTTACCTTTTTATATTTTGTCCATCATTGCCATGTGTTTGGAGCAGTGAGCGTTCCATAACATGAACTCACTGTACCATCATGAATGGGAAGTCAGGGGAAACCTTTTCCATGTGGATTTTACTCTTCCCTGATTCCCTCAGTTGGGTTGGCAAAATACGACTGTGCACTTTCTTGATGATTCGGGCTTATCTTTATGACTGTCTGTTTCTGTGTCAGACTGTAAAGCAGTATAAAAAAGTCTTTAGCTTGATTAACGCAATCCACACTTCCTTTCTGGAAAAAATGGGGGGGGGGGCATTTTTTACAGTTGCAATAAATCATCTTAAGCCATGTTGGTGTATATCATATAGATTAGTGGTGGTGTTCTAGCTTACTTTCTGTGTGGGCAGACAGGCATGGTGATTCGTGCCCTGCACAACTGAAGATCACAAGGGCTAATGCTGTGTAAACCTGTGAACTCAGTGAAGGGTTTTCTCTGTTAGCCTCATCTTTCTCCATCGTCTACCCACTGATGGTGGCCACTCCCTCCAATTCAGGTACTCAGTATCCTCTCACCATCTGCTTTCTAGCTTCCTCTCTGATGCCTTGACTGAGGCAGTGTCATGTCATAGGAAGGGCACAAACTTGGAATGATCTGGGCTTGAATTCTGTCTCTGACTTTGGGAAGCTGCTTTCCTTCCTTGAGCCTGTGTTTCTACCTATGCAAAGTGGGGCTAATAAATGCCAGCTACCTGAAAAATCTATGATGAAGAATGAATCTATACATGTGTATAAAGTGTGAGCAGCACATAAAAAACCCTCAGTACATAGTAGTTGTTTATCATTGTTGACAATATCAGTATTTGAGAGAAGAGGAGGAATCAGGGCTGTGTGATTCCTATGTGTTTGACAGGAATCAACATTCTACTTAGAGGGAAGCAGCAAATTTATGACAGTCAGAATTGGAAAAGTATGTGAAAATGGTAGGGGTCAGAGAGAGTAGGTAAGTTGTGGAGCACAGATATATTGGCAAGACAGCTGAACTTCTAGGCCTGAGGGTTCCTGGATAGGAAGTTAGTTTGGGGTTTTGGCAGTCCAAAGGCTGACAGCTGAAAGAACAGAATGGTCAGAGAGCAGGTCAGAGAGCCAGATGAGAAAAGCTGAGTCTGGAGAGTTTTAGGGAGAGTGGTGTGGTAACAAAGGCATGTAGAATCAATGAGACAGGCAGGCAGACACCCATGCAGGGGATGATGCATAGTTAAGGTGGAGCACATACTTCCACATCTAACTTCACCATCTCCCAATACCCCACTGGAACTGCTGCAAATATGATTTTTGAAAGGATCAGAAGGATAGGATTGAAGATGAAATAAAAAGGGTTGAAGAACAGGAAAGGAGGCAACAACTAAATTTTGGATGCTGAAGAACAGACGATGAGTGGCAACTGACTTAGCAGATCCAAGAAGGCCACAAACTAGGAATTCTGAGACCTTAGTGGGAAAAGCAAAAAGCCAACTCGATTTACTCCCCACCTCCAGAAATCCTCAAAGGCTGTAACAAGGTAACTCTGGAAGTGGAGTTCCCTCTGGAAGTGAAGGGGGATGGGAATCAAAATAATGAAGGCTGTTTGAAAACTCCTTTAAGAAGTAGATTCATTGCCAAATCCCCTCCTGCTGTCAATGCCAGTGAGGGGCTGGCCCTCCCGTGCTCTGACAGAAGTCTGGTGTGTTATTCCCTAGAGAGGGTAAAGCAGAGGGTCTCTGGATGGGGAGTTCCCAGACTTAGTTGAGGGCTGGGGTTCTGTACTGAAAACAGGGGTGTTGAGTGGAAGCATGTGTCCTGAAAGCTGTGAACCCCCAGTCTTCTTCCCTGCCCCTGCCTCTAAAATTCTCGCAGCTGGAAGAGTCTTCTGTGAGCCATCTGACCAACCTGAGAGAAAAAGATCTAAGGAGACTGACACTGAAGGCTCCCCAGTAAAGGGCTCACTCAGCTGGGTTACTCCCCAATGAGGTACATAGTTTGATACTGTGAGGAAGAAGACACCCATTCAGTTGAGGGTACTTATTTTTGGAGTAGGAGGAGAGACCTGAGCATTTTAGTTACTGCAAGGAAAGGAGCCAGGCACAGAAGACGGAGAGATTAGAGATTCTTGAGAGAAGAGGTAATTGATGGAGTGAGGCACCTGGGGAGGCAGGATAGGATGGAACCCAGAGCGGGAGTGGAAGTGACAGCCTGAGTCAGAATAAAGAACCTTCATCTCGCACTGAGATAGGATGAAAAGAAATGAGATCTGGTTATAGACTCAATTCAATCCATTATTATTTTGCAGCTACTCTATCCAAGGCGTTGTGTGGGGTAGTGTTCATTCATCCATCCGCTCATTCATCCAACATTTTTTGGAGCAACTACTGTGTTCCAGGCCCTGTGCTGGGTGCTGGAGATACCGAGATGAATCAGACAAGGTTCCAGTCCTCAAGGAGCTCACAGTCACAGGGCGAAAGCAGGCTCACAACATACGGCAATATGTGCCGTGAAAACTGAGCACAGAGGGCTGTGAGAACACAGAGCAAGGGACACGGTAGAGAAGGGAATGAAGCAGATATGGAAATGGATATAGAACAAGACATGGACTGCTCTGTGTGTTCAAGGGCAGAGATCTCATCCAGCAGGGCCCATCTGCAGAGGTTTCATGAAGTTAGGTGGTCTTTGAGTTGAAACCAAGAGGATGCCTAGGATTTCTTTCAACCTGCAGTGACATGGGGGTGGGGAGGGGGTGCCCACCAAGAGGCGAAAACAGATGCAAAGATCCAGTGGCAGGAAATTGCAAGAAGACATGTTCAGGGTAGAGGGAGAGGCCCTGGTTGAGCACCTGAGAAGCCCCGATTGAGAGTATGCTGAGGCAAGTAGTAGGAGGTGCAGTTGCGAAGCAGGAATAGGATGAGATGCAAAAAATATCACTGAAGCTACATTACAAAATGCAACCAGGCTGAACAAATGGATTGCGTAAAGAACACCAGACTGTGAAATGAGAAACCCGATTCTGTTTTAGGCCCAGCTCTGAAACAAACTTGCTCTTGATATGGTATGTAGTGACTCAATTAACGTCTCTGAACATTGGTTTCTTCATCCATCAAGTGGTAGCAGGAACACCTTTCCTGCCTATGTCATGGGGTTCTTGTGAGGAGCATATGAGTCAGTGTACACGAAAACACCTTAAAAAACAAAACAAAACAAAACAAAAAACAAAACAAACAAACAAAAAACCTCTTTAAAGTACTGGTGCACACACGTAAAGGCTTATTACTGAGGAGACGCTTGTGCTGGGAACACAACCCTAACCCTAACCCTAACCCTAACCAGGGGAGCAAATGTACTGAAATATCCTCCTAAAGGGATCTAACAACTTTCCAAAAGTAGTTGTTAGGTAACATGGGGAGCGAATCAACTCCTGTTAATTTGGAATATCTATATGTCAAATTTACATACAATAAAAATAGATTTGTACTATCCTGGTAGCCTACCGATGATAGTAAAACAGGAATTATACACACAAAAACATGCAAATGTCCAATTGTTCTTCCTTCACTCAACCAACATTCATTGACCGCTCTGCTGTGTACTGAGGGCAGGCACAGTGGAGGCCAGACAAATAGAATTTCTGCCCTCAAGATCTCCTTGTGCCATGGGAGACAGATGTATTAACAGCCAATGTTAACACCAGGTAAGCACAAGGAGTCTGTGAGAGCTCAGAACAAGGGTGCCTAAACCAGTCTTTTGCAGCTGCAGTTGTATTGATATGAAGTAGTACCATTGCCCCGATTTTACAGATGAGGAAACTGAGAGTTAGAGAGCAAGTGACAGAGCCAGGACTCTAACCCAGCTGTTTTAATTCTGAATCCCGGGATTTTTCTGCCTTGCCACAGCTGCCTCTCTTGCTTTGTAAATACTTTAGGCCTAATGCATATGGCAAAAGATAAGTTGTCTTGTGTGTCCCTGCCCATCCTGGACTGCCTGCTCCTTTCCAGAGACAAACAGGAATTTGGGGGTTAGAGCACCTCCATGTGTCTAAAATGTTATATTTCAGATATAAGTAATAATAATAATAATTAATACATAATAATAAAAGTCCTCACCCTATCTATAAGTTCCTTTTGAAAGTTTCTCAAGAGTCCAGGAGTGTGTGTGCACACACGCATGTACGTGTGGGTGTATATGTGTGTACGTGTACGTGCACGCATGCAAGTGGGTGCGTGTGCATAGGCGTTTGGAGTAGGGAAGGTTGGGAAGCACTCGCTCCTGCATTTTCAACAAACCTAGATAGACAGAAAAATGGAAAATGAGCCCAAACAAAAAGGAACCTGCAGAAGAAGGCAGGTGAAAATAACCAATGGGAGAAAAGAGTTCTCAGGAGACACCAGGAAAGTGGCGTCTTCTGGCCACATCTACTGCTTCACTGGCAGTTCCATTAAAATATGTATATATAGGGAAAGTGGTTTCCTCCATCATGTTCTTCTTCTGGGAATTTTGTGGAAATTTCCTGATGTTGTGTGAGTCATAAAAGGAAAAAGAAATAATTTCCATTCCTGGAAATATTGCAGGTTACATAACCCGAAATCCCTCCTTGCTACACAACACCTAAAAAAGCTGGGCAACTAGTGGTCTGTGGTTGCCAAAAATGACATCCTGTGAACATCCAGGAGCCTCAAGCAATCCCAACACTATGGCAACTGAAAAAAACGAAGGGATTGCACTAAGTAGCTCGTAAGATCCCTTTCATCCATTTCTTTGCACCATATCATTCTTTAGTTCTTGTATCCACTCATTCACTGGAACATTTACTGAGCACTGATTCTATATCAGGTATTGGCTGTGTTGTGTTTTGATGAACACAAGTTGAAAGGCACGGTCCCTGTATTCAAATAGCTCACCACGTTGTGCAGTGGCTCTTGACCGGAGCTGCACATCAGAATCACTTGAGAAGGTTTGCAACAATGCATATGCCTGCCTTCCTTGCTGCCCTCAAGACTCTAACTTCATCCTGGAGGGAAACAAATAGCCTGGATTCTTTCTGTGTTGATTTCTGAAACCCAGAGCCTGAAGGGAATTCAAAGTGTTAGACAGCATTCTATAGAAATACGGAAGGGAAAGGATTTCCTCTGGACAGGATAGTTCCTCAAGCTCGGGGGAAGGTGCAGAAGAGGCGAGACCTCTGTCATTTCCAAGAGGAGTGGGAACCTGGGCCCTGCTGCCCAACAGCAATGCCAAGGAGAGACGTGGATTGATTTGAGAGGCATTTTGAAGGTAGAGTCCACTGAACTTGGTGTCCGATTAATTGCGAGAGAGGGGTTGAGGGAGAGGAAGGTGACAAGATGACTCCCAGGTTACTGGTTTGGTCAACTGGGCACACCTTATTCACACAGGGCATATATTAGAAGAGGAGAGAGCTTGGAGAGAAGATGTTTTCAGTCTTGGATATATTTGAGTTTGAGGTACACGTGGAACAGAACATCCAGGCAGGGAAGTCCAAGAGGCAACTGGATACTCTTATCTGAAGTTTAGCAGAGTGTTCAATCTTATATATCATTTTAAAGTGACTGCATCACTCCCAACCCTCTTAAAAATGTTCTGAGTAAAGCATAATACCAACTTTATACATTTCCTTTCAAAGAGTACACAAAAATCAGTTCTTTGTGCCTCAGGGAAGAGCCACACCCAGTTACCTATATAATCATATTTTGAGTACCACCTTGTGACTCTTCCACAGCCTTCAGTACCTGCTTTTAAATGGTCACATATAATAAATGCACTAAAAGCAGCCATGTCTCACCACCATTTGCTTAGGGAAGGATTCCCATCAGCAATGGATCTTCATATTTTTCCACTTCTGAGCCTAGGGAAGAAAAATCCATGAAGGTAACCAGCTCATAAAGTGGCTCTTCTTCCCCAAATTTCTTGTGACATGTGGCTTTGAGCGATTAGGGCTCTTTCAACTCCTAGGCCCTTCCTCACTTGTCTTAAGCTGTCATTGAGTGTCTAGCACCCCAAAGCACCAATCTTTCTTTGAGGCTACATATTCATGAAAAGTCTTCCCCACCATCACATTCCTCTTCCAGAAAATTTGTGGGAGCTTCTTAGTGCTCTGGGAGTTTTAAAGGGGAAATTAATTTCCATTTCTGAAAACAGGGCACACTAGATAACCTGAAAACCCTCCTGTTACAAAGCACCTTTTAAAAGGCAGGATAAAATTTAATAAATATTCCTTTGAATGCACATATGATGAACTTACGGTGGAAATTGACCCTCAGGTGTCAAAAAACAAAGAGGAACCTAAAGAGCAGCTCAACGGGCATTTGAATTTATGTTAGGCTGGTAGGGGAATGGATTCGATAACCACCAGGGAGAGGAGAAAAGCCTTGGTGCCTCACAAGGGCTACACAGTCAATGAAAGGATGGACTAGGAAAAAAAAGTCTTCCCACCACCATGGTGAGATGACAAGAGAGTTTGTTTCTTCATGGGTTCTGGTGGGAGAAAATAAAATACTTCCCCTGGTCATTTGTAACTCTAAGGCTATTGTCATGTAGGGCTAGGGTTGGAATTAATACCTCTTATTTAGGTCTTGAAAACTCCAAGCTTACAAATTAACATCAAAAAGATAACAGCCAGAGATACACCCCCAGTCAAACCTCACTGAAGTCACAGAGATGAAGTCATCTGAACAAATCCCTGAACTCACGAACAAAATTATAAAACACCTGAGGGAAAAAAAAGTTGCCTGTGATTGAGTATCAGCAAACACAATGATGAGCAGGATTAGACTACCAAAAACTTCAGAAAATAGAGCCAACCGAGAGTATAAAATAAGCTTGTGTAAGATACTTAGAAATAATAAGTAATCCAAACATATGAGAAAGATCAAGATTCTATGGAAAAAGAAGAGGCCGGTTTCTTTCTTTAAAGAACCAAGTAGAACTTCCAAAAATGAAATACATTATTTCCAGTGACAGCAAAAGCTCAGAGGATGGGTTTAAAAGCAGATTCATCTGCTTTAGTGAACTGGCAGATAGAAGCAAGGAAATTATTCAGAAGGCAGCAAGAAAAGATAGCAAATGTATAAACGGTTAAGAGATACAGAGAAATGATGCAAAGCTCCAAAAAACCTCTAATAGGAATGACAGAATCAGAGAATAAAGAGAATAGGGGTAAACTGATAATCAAAAGGATACTGGCTGGAAATTTTCAGATTTGAAAACAGACATAGTTCCTCATATTCTAAAAGCACGAGCCACAGCAAGAAACAATAAAACTGAATCACAGGGAAACCGTGCAGGTCAACAAAGAAAAGGGGAAAGATCTTAAAATCAACTAGAAAGAAAAGTGGCAGTGCTATCAAAGGGATAGTAAGCTGACAGCAGACTTTTCACCAGCTGCAATAAAAATGGAATCATATCACTAATGCATTCGGGGAATGGGGGGAAATGTCATACCCAACTAAACTACAGTTCAAGAATGAGTGAAGTAAAGATATTCTTTTTGATATATTTTTAAATATTTATTTATTTATTTATTTATTGAGACAAGGTCTCACTCTGTCGACCAGGTTGGGGTACAGTGGTGCGATCTCCTGGGCTCAAGGGATCCTCCCGCCTCAGCCTCCCTAGTAGCTAGGACTACAGGTGTGCACTTCCATGCCTGGCTAATTTTTTTTTTCCCCCCCCGAGTAGCTGGGACTACAGGTGAGCACCACCACTCCCAGCTATTTATTTATTTATTTATTTATTTATTTATTATTTTGTAGAGACAAAGTCTCAGTATGTTGCCCAGGCTGGTCTCGAACTCCTGAGCTCACGTGATCTTCCCGCCTCGGTCTCCCAAAATGCTGGGATTATAGGTGTGAGCCACCGCACCCAGCCAGTAAAGGTATTCTTCAACAAAGGTTGAGAGGGCTGACCACTCACAAACCCTCACTGAAAGAATGACTTAAAGATGTTCTTCCATTAAAAGGAAATTGAACGAAAAGAACAAAGCAAGATGCAACAGAGGAACGGTAAACAAAGAAACTAGTAACCATGGCTATGAGTCAAAAAAAAAAAAAAATAGACTGCATGAAAACCATATAACTGACCAAATTATAACTAAATACTGGACAGCATTGACTTGTAAGACAAGGTCCTTGTATTGTCTGTGGTGAAATTGGAGACGATTAAGATTTGATAAAATGAAGTGTTTGCGATTAAAAATAAAAAGACCTTGAAAATTTCATATCCCTTAGTGTGGATTCAGATCCATTAGAAAGCTTACATTTATCTAAAACTAACTCCAAGTCAGCCAGAATATATCCCAGGAATAAAAAAATAACCCTCCAAAACCAGAGATTTTGTAACTGAATTCCGGTCCAGGCCATTCATCACCTGAAGGCCAAAAACTCAAAGAGAGGAGCTTTGATGAAAGGAAAGTTAGCTTTATTTGAGAAGTCAGCAACCCGGAGGAGTCAGTGAACTAGAGTTCAGTGATCACCTCTCTGAGTTGTGCCTCTGGATTAGGGGTTTTTCAGGGAAAGTAGGGGAAATAATGATCAAAACATTCTTCTAAAACATATTCAGTCTCAAGTGGGCAGTTAATCACTGCTTTCTTGGTCAATGTTTTGTGACCTTCTACAGGCACCGTCAGCCTATTCTTACCAGGCTGGTCAGCCCCTTCCCAGAGTTGCTGGTTGGCGTGTTTTCTTTTATCTCTGTTGAAGGTCCTGTTTTCCTGAGGCTATTTTTAGTGAATAATCTACAAACTCAAGCAAAGCAATAATCATATTCAAGCACGCAAGCTTTTATCTAACTTGGAGTCAGTACTGTTACAATTTATTTGTAAAAGATGGTAGAGTGAAGAAAGATAAAAGAATCTCCCTTCCCCTCTCGTACTAAATAAAAAATAAATAAATAAATAAATAATGGTAAAAAGCAGAATGAGAAGAAGAGAAGAATAAGGAGGAGAAGCAGGAGAAGGAAG
The DNA here is from genome assembly GCF_043159975.1 of Macaca nemestrina. Taxonomy (NCBI): domain Eukaryota; kingdom Metazoa; phylum Chordata; class Mammalia; order Primates; family Cercopithecidae; genus Macaca; species Macaca nemestrina. The sequence goes on along the minus strand of NW_027257695.1, from coordinate 51,694 downwards.
GAGAGAGGGAGGAAAGTGGCTTCCCAGGAATGTGTGTGTGTGTGTATACACACACACACACACACACACACTAGTGGGGAGGATGGCTGGTTTAGCACACTTCTGATTCTGTCCCCACCCCCTGGAAGCAATACTGAGGAAAAACAATGTGAGCCAGTTAGATCCTGAGAATGGGATGTAAGGCTCTCTGACTTGAGGAGAAATGGACTGAGAGAATAAGCAGAAAAAAAATTAAGTAAATACCTTTGTGAATAGAAGCCCTCAATTGCCACTCCTAGATTTCACCAGCGGTAGGAAGGCTCCCAATTCTTTCCATTTTCCAAGACACTGTGCTGAGTTGGGCAAACAAAACAAAACCCTCAGAGTAAGACACACCCTTGCATGGATGGAGTGGAGCATGATAGACGATATTTAGCAAGATCTTAGAAAAAAAGGTAGATTGAAATCAACATCCCGCCTGCCCTCAAATTATCACCCTCAGAATGTTAGAGCAAATAGAAAGTCTGACAGTTTTCCATAATTGAAATAAAAATAGATGGTTTAGCAATGATGCTAACAATCTACAGGGATAGAGAGGGAGAGGGAAAAGGAGAGAGAGAGGGAGGGAGGGAGGAAGGAAGGAAAAAAGAAGGAAGAAAGGAGGGAAAAAGAGAAGAGGGGAGGAGGGAAGGAAGAAAAAGAAGAAAAGAAATAAGGAAAGAGAGAGAATGAGAGAGAGAGAGAAAGAAAGAAGAAAGAAAGAAAGAAAGAAAAGAAAGAAAGAAAGAAAGAAAGAAAGAAAGAAGAGTAGGAAAGAAATCATCATAGTATACAAAAGACAGATAACCATCACAGACTGGAAGAATGCATAAAACAAGGAACAGATGCAACTAACCCTAGACTTCTCTAAGCCATGTAAAATACGATTTCAACTTAACAAAGTTTCAAAGACCAGATGATTGGTAACCAAATTTGATTTTTTTTTTAAAAAGGAGATTACTGAGCTCAGAAAAGAAACCGAGAACCCAAAGAACCACATGGTGGATCAAAGAAGTAAATTAGGAAGAGCAAGATGCAGAAGAGATATGCATACAAATCAAAACAAGCGCATGGAGGAAGAACTTTAGGTGGTCACGCTAATGCTTATCCAACATTACGATAATTTACATGCCTTAAGTAAAGAGCCTAATAAATGGAATAGAAAAATATCCACAGATGCCGTATGTGAAAAGTTTCCAGAAATAAAGGAAGAATTGAACCTGCTCCTCAAAAGGACAAAGTCTCTACCAGGAAAAATTGATGCAGGACAATCAATATTGAGATATATTCTAGTTGTGTTATGGTACTTCAAAATCAAAGAATTTTTTTCTGCACCTAAGCGCGCGCATGCGCGCGCGCGCACACACACACACACACACACACACACACACACACACACACACAAAATCAGTTACTTACAAGGGAACAAATTTGTTCCACTTAAATATAAAAGTAAAATGTAACATCTCCAGAATGTTTCTGCTCCTGGGCGAGATGAAGCATGCACACTCTACTGAATGCAGCTATAAAATGTGGACACAGTGCATGGGCCAGCTATTTGAAGACTCTGAAAAGTATATGGAAGGAGGCAGACTGGGGAAAGACTACATACAACTTGAAGCACCACTGAAAGAGCAGTGAATTTGACATTTTCCCCCTTTAGTATCCTTGGCTCAATGTAGCCTGCAAGTTAGAAGTAGACAGTGGTGTGAACAGAGAGAGCTCTGGTTCTGACTTGAGAAGAGGGAAAAGGGAATACCAACCCTCAGCGATAGTTAAGGGGATCCCCGGTTTTTCTTTCTTCTTTTCTTCGTACTTTCATGTTCTAGCCCACAGGCAATCCTGTGGCAGCAGTGGTGGTGTCAGAGGTAGAGACAGTGACAGTGGCAGCCGCCAGGGCCTTCAGGTGATTAAAACTCTGAAGGAAAGTAACCTTCCTCCCTGATTGTAGGTCCCAAGAGGGTGCCCATGCCTTCTTTTTTCTCTCTTTGGTCTTCCTGCTGAATGACACCAGAGGAAGGCAAAGGCACAGGAAGTGTGTGGCAGAGAAGAGTACCTAAAGCAATAGCAACAGCTTTCTGGCTAGAAGGTTAAAAAGGGGAAGCTGAGGGAACCAGAAAGTGCTGGGGAGATTGCAGGGAGGGAGGAAGTGCTTGGGAAAGTAAACCCATGAAGCTGTGTATGAACTTCTGGGCTTACCCCCAAGCTGTGTATGTACAGATGTGATCCTATACAACATACAAAGGACTTCGAGAACTGTACTGAGTAAGGGATATAGACTTCGCCAGCTCCAAGACTGCTGATCATGCTTAACAGAACCAAATACCATTGGAAAGGCTTTGAAGTGGAACTAACATTAAAACCCCCAGTCAGAACATGTGGCCTGAGCCTAAGTGACTGGGGGAAAAAATGAGTGGAAACTTGGGGATCTGTGGGAATATGACAAAAGAGCTAACTTTTGTGTCATCGTAGTGCCAGAAGGAAAGGAGGAAGGGGGTGGGACTGAAAAAGTATTCAAATAAATAATGGCTGGAAGATTCTAAATATGGCAAAAGACACACACCTATACATTTAAGAAGCTGAGTGAACCCCAAACAGAATAATCTTAAAGGAACTTACACTAAGAAGCATCCCAGTCAAACTTCTGAAAACTAAAGACCTAGGAAAAATGTCTCAAAAGCAGAGAGAGAGAGAGAGAGAGAGAGAGAGAGAGAGAGAGAGAGAGAGAGAGAGAGAGAGAGAGAGAGAAAGGAAACCTCACCTATATGGCAAAAGCAAGTAGAATGGCAATATATTTCTCATTAGAAACCATGGAGGCCAGAGGAAGCGGCATAACACTTCTCAGTGGCGAAACAAAAGAACTGCAACCCTGTCTACAAAGTGAAATTACCTTCAGGAATGCAGGGGAAATCAAGACATTCGCAGACGAAGGAAAAGTAAGTGAAATTGTTGCCATCAGACCTACCCTTACCTCTACGCTTGGAGAAGGTTTCTACGCAAGATTCCATTAGGCATGTAAAATGCCTTGGCTGAGCATGGCCTGCTCACCAGTTCTCTCTAATGTGGACATTTATCATGCTGCCCAGTATTGGGAAGATATGTCTTGGAATTTCTCACGAGCTCCTAGTACAAGTCTGGTCTAGTTTCTGCCTCCAACCCCTCCATTGAAATTGCTCTTGCCAAGGCCCCCAGCAACACTTGCATTGCTTAATTCAGTGAACAGGTTTTAATGCTTATCATTTTGGAACTCAGCAAGTGTTTCTGAGTTTGTCACTTCTTGTTCAGTTCCTCTGGCTTCCTTCTGAACCTTTGCTCTCATCTCTTTCTGGCTTGATTATCTTTCAGCATGCCCCCCCCTCCACCCGCCCCACACCAACTTTATCTGTGGAGACACTCCTCTAGTCTTCTTCCAATGATGTTCCTCTTTTGCTTGCCCCTTAAAAGAAGTTGTCCTTGGTCCCCTTATATATTCTATGTGCTCTCTCTGAATGGTCTCAACTACATTCATGGCTTCAAGAACTACCCTGATGAGTCGCAAATCTATATTTTCAGTATTAACTTCACTCCTGAACTCCTAAGCCAAATATCCTTCATCTCCATATGGATATCCCACAAGCATTTGAAATTTCACATGCTCGAGACTGAACTCATCTTCCTACCCATACGCAGACCTCCTCCTTCATCCCATTTGTCCAGGAATGACTCCAAAGTCTGTAGTCAGCTCACTCTACCCCTGTGGAGTCATACTAGAGCTTTTTCACTTCCCCATCGCCATGCCCCTTCCCTGCCAACCAATGCCCCACTTTTCCAATTGGCTAACTTGTACTCATTCTTCAAGCTTCATATTGGACACCATTTCTCCAGGAACATTTCCCCAATCCCAAAAGTCTGTGTAAATTACTCCTCTTATGTGTTCCTACAGCAATTTCTTAGTCCATCAGTGTTGCTATAAAGGAATACCTGAGGGGCTGGGTAATTTATAAAGAAAAGAGGTTTATCTGGCTCATGATTCTGCAGGCTGTATAGGAAACATGGTGCTGGCATCTGCTTGGTTTCTGGTGAGGGTCTCAGGCTGCTTCCACTCGTGGCAGAAGGTGAAGGGGAGCCGACAAGTGCAGAGATCACATGGTGAGAGAGGAATCAAGGTTGCGGGGGGAGGGGGAGGTGCTACACTCTTTTTAACAACCAGCTCTTGTGGGAATGAATCAAGTGAGAACTCACTCATTACTGTGAGGCTGGCACCAAGCCATTCATGAAGGATCCACCCCGTGACCCAAACACCTTCCATTAGACCGCACCTTCCAACACTGGTTTCAAATTTCCACATGAGATTTGGAGGGGTCAAACAAACCAAACTATAACCAGCACCTTGAACTTCCCCTCTCATAGCACTTATCACAGTATAGTGTTATAATTATACACTGGTTCCTTGTCTGTATGTTCCACCAGACTGCAGGCAGGGATCTGATCTATATTTCTCGTTGGTGTTGTCTCAATGCTTAACACAGTATGCCTGGCGCTACCCTTCAATATTTTTTGAAGAATGAGACAATGAATTATCATGTCTCCAGCTAGGTTCGCCAGTATGAGTAATATGTAGTGAGTGCCTACTGTGTGCCATTTTACTACCTAAACTTTGCATGGACTCTGTCCCCTAATCTTATCTACCAATGCCATTGTCTTAGTTGAGATATCTGTCATTTCTAGACTGGTATAATACAGCAGCTTTCTAATTCCAATCTCAGTCCTCTCTGTTCTATTCTCCACACACAATCCTCTCTGTTCAATTCTCCATGCAGCTTCCAGAGTGATCCTTCTAGAGGCAAATCAGACCATGTCACTCCCAAGCTGAAAGACCACAGTGGGTTCAGTGTAGCCTACAGGGTATTCTAAACCCTGAGCATGGTATAATAGAGCCTCCATGTCTTGGCTCCTGCCTACCTCTTTCCCAGCCACATCAACCACTACTACTCCACTGGCATCCTACTCTCCAGCCTTAATGAATTGGTTGCAACTCCCCTCCTCCCACCAGTGCCTTGGCTTCTCATCATGCTACAGATTCTTTAACACACGCACTGTCCTCCAAGAAGCTTGCCAGATCCACTCCTATTCTTTCAACGAAATGTTTATTGACCACTCTTTATACACTATGACCAAACAGGATTTATCCCACAAATGTAAGGTTGGTTCAACATGTGAAAATCAGTTTATATAATACACCATATTAATGGTTGGTTCAACATGTGAAAATCAACTTATATAATACACCGTATTAACAGAATGCATGGTGGAGCGGCGGGGGGCGCGGGGGGGGGGGGGAGACTCATGGTCATCTTAATCATGTACAAAAAGGATCATCTGACAAAACGCAATACCCTTTCATGAAAGTACATTCAACAAACCAGGAATAGAAAGAAACTTCTTCAACCTGGTAGAGGGCATCCATGAAAAACCCAGAGATAATATCATACTTAATGGCGAAAGACTGGTTGACTTCCCCCTAAGATCAGGAATGAGAAAAGGATGTCTTCTCTTGCCACTTCTAATTCAACATCGTACTCAAAGTTCTAGTCTGGGCAATTAGTCGAGAAAAAGAAATAAAAGGCATCCAGATTGGAAAGGAACAAGTAAAACCATCTCTATTCATACGTGCATAGATGGCATGTTCTTATATAGAGGACACTAAAGAGTCCATCAAAAGGAAAAAAAAGAAAAACCCGAGATGGTTTGGCTCTGCGTCCCCACCCAAATCTCATGTCGAATTGTAATCCCCACCTGTTGAAGGAGGGGCCTGGTGGGAGGTGACAGAATCACGGGGGCGGACTTCCCCCTTGCCATTCTTGTGATAGAGTTCTCACAAGATCTGATCGTTTGAAAATGTGCAGCCCTTCCCCCTTCGCGCACGTTCTCTCTCTCTTCCTCCTGCTCCAATATGTGAAGAAGGTGCTTGCTTCCCCTTCGCCTTCCGCCATGATTGCACGTTTCCTGAGGCCTGCCCAGAAGCAGAAGCCTGTCCAGCCTGCAGAACCATGAGGCAATTCAACCTCTTTTCTTTATGAATTACTCATTCTCAGGCAGTTCTTTATAGCAGTGTAGAAACGGACTAATACGCCAACCCTATCTGAGTATGCTCAGCAAAGCTGCAGTACCCAAGATCAATCTGCAACAATCAGTGGTATTTCCATACTCTAGCAGTGAATAACATGGATGAACCCTGATGAAACCATTATGCTAAGTGAAAGCAGCCAGACACACAAGGCCTCACATTTGGTCGTACGATTCCATCTATAGGAAATCTCCAAAACAGGCTAACCTCTACCGACAGAAAGCAGATTGACAAGTGGTTGCCAGGGACTATCGGGAACGTGCGTATGGGCGGGGGGAGAGGGCTGTGTGTGGCGGGGTGTGGGGGTTGGTAGTGGCGGCGTGGAAGGAGGCGTGTGGCAAGTGACTGCTTATAGGTGCAGGGGTTTCAGTTTCTTTTGAGGGTGTCGAAAATGTTTTGGAACTAGGTGGTTGTGACGGATGTGCAACATTGTGAAGGCGTGGTACCCACTCTCCCCTCGCCCACCCCTCTGTCTTTCCCACAATGTTCCCATCCAGTAGAAAGGGAGAGTCCCCACTGGCAGAGAGAGGGTCACGAGCGGGATTCCCCTCCCCCCACCATGGCCCTCCAGTCACTTCTAGGCCCAGGCCTGCTCCCTCGAGGCCAATGGGAAAGCGCTGAGGTCACCTGATGGACGTGTCCCTTGTGAGGCCGTCACCGCGTGCGTGCCCGTCACCGCGTGCGTGCCCCTCACCGGACGTGCGTGCCCCTCACCGGACGTGCGTGCCCCTCACCGGACGTGCGTGCCCGTCACCGGACGTGCGTGCCCCTCACCGGACGTGCGTGCCCCTCACCGGACGTGCGTGCCCCTCACCGCGTGCGTGCCCCTCACCGCGTGCGTGCCCCTCACCGGACGTGCGTGCCCATTGGTTTCGGCTCCCCAGCCAATGAGGGGCTGGGCCCTGGTCGCTAGGATACACAGTACTGGACGCGGTAACTGTCATCTTGAGAGCCATCTTGTCTAGCTAGGGCAAGCCGAGATAGCACACTCAACGCCCAGCATGTCGGAGAGGAGGAGCCATCGCCGGTCCTCCAGGGCTGGTGGCCGGGGGCGGACCCGCTCTCGCACCGTCCGAGCGGAGCTTTCGTTTTCGGTGAGCCAGGTGGAGCGCGGTCTACGGGAGGGCCACTACGCTCAGCGCCTGAGTCCCACGGCGCCGGTCTACCTCGCTGCGGTGATCGAGTACCTGACGGCCAAGGTCCTGGAGCTGGCGGGCAACGAGGCCCAGAACAACGGAGAGAGGAACATCACTCCACTGCTGCTGGACATGGCGGTTCACAACAACAGGCTGCTGAGCACCCTTTTTGACACAACCACCATCTCTCAAGTGGCCCCCGGCGGGGACTAGCTTCTGACGCCCGGCCCCTGGGACCTGGCAGGTCCACTCGTCCACCCACCCAGCCCCAAACTCCCCGGCCTCAAATCCCCCGGCCCGAACCCCCGGCCTTAAATCAACCCCCACCACCCGGGCCCCAAAGTCTTGGGTCTTCATTAATTCTGTCAATAAAATGTTTAAAGGAACCCACCTGCCTGCTTCAGTCACTTTGCCTTGGGGTGGGGGGGGCGTGGGCGGTGAGATGGGTGGGGGGGGTGGGTGGTGACATGGGGTGGGGGGGGGCTGGGCGGTGACATGGGGTGTGTTGGGGGCGTGGGCGGTGAGTGGGGTGGGGGGTTGTGAGACCTCCACAGCTGGAGGGATGGAGAGGTGGTGGGGGTCTGGGGTTGGGTGGGAGTCAGGGATGGCACAGAGGAGCGGTCCCTCCCGGTGACAGTGCAGGGGACTGGCCCTGGGTGGGAAGGGGACACCCCCGCTGGTTCCGAGCAAGTCAGGGCCTGCCCGGGAAAGTCCTCAGCATGATGGCGTTCGTTGGGGCGGGTGGGCCTCAAGACCATGACTGCAGCCTTGCGACAGGATGGACTCCTAAAGGCAACCGGGCTGGGGACGGAGAGGTGGACCCGGCGCTTGGCAAGGGGCCCTGGACAGGAAGATGGAGGAGTGAGCGGTGGGGGGAAAACAGTCGAGAAATGCACGGACACGGAATTAGGGTCACGAGTTTAGTTTGGGTCATGTTCAGATGGAGAGGCTGTGGGAGGCCTTCAGCAAGCGAGACCATCTGCATTGCAGCCGAGCTAGCAGCAGCTGGCGCCCGGCCAGGCCCCGCGTACCTTCCCAGGGTCTTGGCTCCGCATCCCCGAGACCCTGGATTTGCATGCGCCGCTCACAGCCCGGCCAGGCCCCGCCTCCGATCCCGCTCTTTGCACATCACCAGGGCAAGGGGCACGCTCGGGCTGGGGAGCGGGCGCCGGCACGCCGGCAGCCCGCCAAGGGGGACGCAGGGCACGTCGCCCCGCCCCGCCCCGCCCCGTCCCGCCCGTCCGCCAGCTGCGGCAGCGCGTCCGGAAGTGCCTGGGGCGGCGAGCATGGCGGCGGCGGCGGCCGGCCTGGGCGGCGGCGCCGGCCCGGGACCCGAGGCCGGGGACTTCCTGGCCCGCTACCGGCTGGTATCGAACAAGTTGAAGAAGCGGTTCCTGCGGAAGCCGAACGTGGCGGAGGCCGGCGAGCAGTTCGGACAGCTGGGCCGGGAGCTGCGCGCCCAGGAGTGTCTGCCGTACGCGGCCTGGTGCCAGCTGGCGGTGGCGCGCTGCCAGCAGGCGCTCTTCCACGGGCCCGGGGAGGCGCTGGCCCTCACCGAGGCCGCCCGCCTCTTCCTGCGGCAGGAGCGCGACGCGCGCCAGCGCCTGGTCTGCCCCGCCGCCTACGGGGAGCCGCTGCAGGCCGCCGCCAGCGCCCTGGGCGCCGCGGTGCGTCTGCACCTCGAGCTGGGCCAGCCGGCCGCCGCCGCCGCCCTCTGCCTCGAGCTGGCCGCCGCCCTGCGCGACCTGGGCCAGCCGGCCGCCGCCGCCGGTCACTTCCAGCGCGCCGCCCAGCTCCAGCTGCCCCAGCTGCCCCTGGCCGCGCTGCAGGCGCTGGGCGAGGCCGCCTCCTGCCAGCTGCTGGCGCGCGACTACACCGGCGCCCTGGCGGTCTTCACGCGCATGCAGCGCCTGGCGCGGGAGCACGGCAGCCACCCGGTGCAGTCACTGCCGCCGCCCCCGCCGCCGGGGCCCCAGCCCGGGCCCGGGACCGGGGCGACCCCCGCCCTACCGGCCGCGCTGCTTCCTCCAAACTCCGGCTCGGCGGCGCCCTCTCCCGCCGCCCTGGGCGCCTTCTCGGACGTGCTGGTCCGCTGCGAGGTGTCCCGCGTGCTGCTGCTGCTCCTCCTACAACCACCGCCGGCCAAGCTGCTGCCGGAGCACGCCCAGACCCTGGAGAAGTACTCCTGGGAGGCTTTTGACAGCCACGGGCAGGAGAGCAGCGGCCAGCTTCCCGAGGAGCTCTTTCTGCTGCTCCAGTCTTTGGTCATGGCTGCCCACGAAAAGGACACGGAAGCCATCAAGTCGCTGCAGGTGGAGATGTGGCCACTGTTGACTGCTGAGCAGAACCACCTCCTTCACCTCGTTCTGCAAGAAACCGTCTCCCCCTCAGGACAGGGAGTCTGATCCATCCCATTCACCCAGTGACTTTTTGCCCAGACCGCAGGGGATTCCCATCAGTCACGTGAACCAGATGACTTTGCCTGTTACCAAACCTCACACATCCACGTTTGCACCTGGGGAGGAATAAAAAAGACATCGTTCCCGCTTCTGCGTTTTGTTATTCCTGTTGCCGCCATAGGAATTATTTCGTTGGCTGAACGTTACCTGCATCCCAAGAACACACTTTGATAGAATCAGAGTAGAGGACACCGCCATCTTCTAAAAAGCCACGACATGAAAATGACAGTCCCTTTCGTCTCCTTCCTCTGCTTCTTCCACCCAACGCAGCCTCCTGCCTCCGCCTTTGTTTCATAGTGAGGATTTTATTTTGCACGGCACTCTCCCTCTAAATACCTACCCTCGATGATTTCATCCTGCCCCTCATTTCTGAACGTATTTCTGTGTCTTTGTAATGGCCACATTTCTCCTTCCACTCGTCGGCACAGTACGTCTTCGTGGCAGGGGAGTCATTTTATTCCTTACAGCTTCCTTGTAACCACAGCCCTAAATCCATGATAAAGCTACTCTTGCACTCCTCATGTGTGGTTTTGGTGTCCCTCGTCTATAAAATGTGACTCTCTTCCCTACTTGTCAGGAGGCCAGAAGCAGAACCAGATAGCTCTTTGGGCTCCAGGATGTGTTCGTTCCTTTGAAATTTGCACTATGCCTGCCTCCTATGTGGGCAACGAACCTGCCCCAGGGCAACGAACCTGCAGAGATCATCTGTGATGTGCTCCGTACTGGGGTGACTGCAATGCAAACGTGTCCAATGCAGCGGGTCCGGTGCCGATGCATCAATTTGCATTGGAATTCACGGTTCCGGTTCTTTTCCCAGAGGTATATGCAGTGTGGATCACAACAGCTTTTATTTGTAATAGGGATTCCCCCCGCCCCCCATCCCCGAGATGGAGTCTCACTCTGTCACCCAGGCTGGAGCACAGTGGCGTGATCTCGGCTCACTGCAACCTCCGCCTCCTGGGTTCAAGCGATTCTCCTACCTCGGCCTCCAGAGTACCTGGGATTACAGGCGCGCACCACCATGCTAGGCTAATTTTTGTATTTTTAATAGAGACGGGGTCTCACCATGTTGGCCAAGCTGGTCTCCAACTCCTGACCTCAAATGAGCCACCCTCCTCGGGGTCCCAAAGTGCTGGGATTACAGGCATGAGCCACCACGCCTGGCCTGTAATAGGGATTTTGCTGCAACTTTTAGTTAAGTGGGTGAAATCAGAGTGCGTGGCCCTTTGGTGGTGTGCGATCATGTGACTGCAAGGCAGCCTCCGTGTTCCCCAAAAGCAGGATGGCGTTCCATTTGAAAACACTTAAGTTTCCAAGGCTTACTGGCTCAAATGGAGCATGCAACCCAACTAAGCTGTTTTCTTATTTATTGCGTCTTTTTGATCCTTTTGATGGTGACACCAAGAACCCTTCGGAATATAGCCTCTTTCTCAGACTTTCAACCCTGGGGAAATGCATCCTTTGGGCCGAAGTGGCACACAATACTGATCTTCAGGGCTGAGATATAAGGACACAGTTTGGAGTAGGTGTTTTTGTTATGCGTCTTTTTGCGGGGGAGAGGTGTGGAGGGTTGTCACTGTGAGTTGAGTGCCTCAAAATGGGTGGGACTTGTAGGGTGTTCTTTTCTGCTTCTACTTCTATTTCAACAGTGTGGAAGTAACGGGAAGCACCGTCATTCCTCTTTCTCTCACTCTCACTTGGCTGCCAGGAAGGGTCCTACGGAGCCCTGAACGCCTAGCCCAAATTATTGTAAAAGCGGTTGAAGGGCTCATGGTCCTTTGCTCTTTGGCTGTTTCCTGGTATGCTCCTCTTAACCCGGGCTGCAGACCTGGCCGGCTGGCTTATTGTCAGGTTTAGGAGTTACGGAGCATGACTGGTGACCAGTTTGGGATTTGGGCTTCAGGAGAAGCCCCCTTAGGCCTCTGGTCCAAACTCCTTGCATCAGGGAGGTGAAGGGAAGGATAACCAGACAGTCAGGTACTGGGTAGCTGAGCATAATTCTAGGAAACACTGAAACTCCTCATTTTCCATTTGCCGTGGGCTCATTCATGTATCTCCCTCAGAAACTTAAGAGCAGTGATAACTGGGCCGGGGCCAGATTTCAGCATTTTTGAGAATTCCCTCCTAATGTACCACATCAATATCAAAAGTCAACACTGATTTATAGCATGCCAAAAGCAAATATTTTCAGAGGACATGATTCCTTTGCTTTTTAACTTGAAAACAATTCCAGATCCACATTTAAAACAGTGTAAACCGTCGGAAATGGTGGCAGCGAAGCAGTGAACCCTTAAAGGGTGTTGGGGTTCCCCTTCTCCCCATTATGAGGCACTCCTAAAAGGAGAAGTGTTGCTTATGAAAGAATATTTTATACGCGAATAGCACAAAGACAAAGACGTTTGAGAACCGCTACGCCGGAGGAAGGTGATCAAGACTGAAATTAGTGTATTAGGCAAGATCTGGTTCCTAGGTGCTGAGGATTCTGGTGCCAAGGATTAATGTTAACCGTGTAGGCATCTCTATCACCGTTAGAGGAGACCAGCAGCCCACAGACTCTTTCTGTCAAGGGCCAGATAGAAATGTGTTAGTCTTTACAGACCGCAGATGATCTCTGTTGCACAGTCTTCTTTGTTTCTTTGTATGTTTGTCTTTGCAATCCTTTAAACGTGTAAAAACTATTCTTAACTCTCAGTCCGTACAAAAGCAGGCTGTGGGCCAAATTCTGGGGCTATAGTTTGCCCACCCCTGAATTAGAACCCAGAACATAGTAGTTGCTCAATAACTGTTTAATTTTTTTTTTTTTTTTAATTTCAATAACTTTTGTCTTACAAGTGGTTTTTGGTTAAATGGATGAATTCTATAGTGGTAAATTCTGAGATTTTAGTGCACTCATCACCCGAGTAGTGTACATTGTACCCAATATGTAGTTTTTTTAATCCCATACCCTCACACTCTCCCCCTTCTGTGTTTCCAGAGTCCGTTATTTCACTCTCTATGTCTTTGCATTCTCATAGCTTAGCTCCCACTTACGGGTGAGAACATAGGGTAATTTGGTCTTCCATTCCTGAGTTCCTCCGCTTAGAATAATGGCCTCCAGCTCCATCCGAGTTGCTGCAAATGACATTATTCTGTTCCTCTTTATGGCTGAGTAGTTCTCCATGGTGTATACATACCACATTTTCTGTATCTACTCATTGGTTGATTGGTGCTTAGGTTCGTTCCATATCTTTGCATTTGTGAATTGTGCTGAAATAAACACATGTGTGCATGTGTCTTTTTCATATAATGACTTTTTTTCCTTTGGGCAGATACCCGGTAGTGGGATTGCTGGATCACGTGGTAGATCTACTTTTAGTTCTTTAAGGAATCTCCATACTATTTCCCATAGAGGTTATACATTCCCACCTAGCAGTGTATGCACCATCCCTTTTCACCACATCCACGCCAACGTCTACTGCTTTTTTGACTTTTTAATAATGGCCATTCTTGCAGGAGTAAGGTGGTATCTCATTGTGGTTTTAATGCGCATTTCCCTGATGATTAGTGATGTTGAGTATTTTTTCATATGTTTTGTGGCCATTTGTGTATCTTCTTTTGATGAATGTTTATTCATGTTATTTGCTTACTCTTTGATGGGATTATTTTCATTTTTTTCTTGCTGATTTGTTGCATTCATTATAGATTCTATATACTAGTCCTTTGTTGGCTGCATAATTTGCAAATATTTCCTCCCATTCTGTGGGTTATCTGTTTACTCTGATGATTATTTCTTTTGCTGTGCATAGTGTTTTAGTTTAATTAGGTCCCATTTATTTTTGTTTCTGTTGCATTTGCTTTTGGGGTTTTTAGTCGTGAATTCTTTCTCTAGGCCAATATCCAGAGACATTTTTTAAGGTTATCTTTTATAATTTGTATGGTTACAGGTCTTAAATTTAAGTCTTTTTTCCATCTTGAATTGATTTTTGTATAAGGTGAAAAATACAGATCCAGTTTCATCCTTCTACATGTGGCTAGCCAGTTTTCCTAGCACCATGTATTAAATCGAGTGTCCTTTCCCCAATTTATGTTTTTGTATGCTTTTTTGAGGATTAGCTCGTTGTAAATATTTGGCTTTATTTCTGGGTTCTCTGTTCTGTCCCATTGTTCTATGTGCCTACTTTTATACCAGTTCCATACTGTTTTAGTAACTATAGCCTTGTATTATAAATTGAAGTCCAGGAATGTCATGCCTCCATATTTTAATTTTTAATTATGATTGCTCTGGCTATTTGGGCTCTTTTTTGGTTCCATATGAATTTTAGGATTGTTTTTTTCTAAATCTTTGAAAAGCAATGTTAGCATTTTGATGGGAATTGCACTGAATCTCTAGATTCCTTCGGGCAGTATGGTCATTTTCACAATATTGATTCTTCAAATCCATGAGCATAGGATGTGTTTCCATTTGTTTGTGTCATCTGTGATTTCTTTCACCAGTGTTTTGTAATTCTCCTGGTAGAGATTTTTCACCTCTTTGGTTAAGTATATTCCTAGGTATTAAATGGTTAAGTATATTCCTAGGTATTAAATGTTTTGCAGCTGTTGTAAAAGAGATTGAGTTTTTTATTTGATTTTCAGCTTGGTAATTGTTGGTGTATAGTAGTGCTACCAATTTTTGTACATTGATTTTGTAACCTGAGACTTTACTGAACTTGTTTATCAAATCTAGGTGTCTTTTGGAGGAGTCTTCTAGGTATATGGCCGTATCATTAAGAAACAGTGATAATTTGACTTTTTCTTTTTAAATTTGGATGACCCTTATTTCTCTCTCTTGCTTGATTGCTCTGACTAGGACTTCCAGTACTATGTTGAATAGAAGTGGTGAAAGTGGGCATGTTCC
>NW_027257695.1:0-36899 GCF_043159975.1 Macaca nemestrina | reverse complement strand
CCCAAAGTCTTGGGTCTTCATTAATTCTGTCAATAAAATGTTTAAAGGAACCCACCTGCCTGCTTCAGTCACTTTGCCTTGGGGTGGGGGGGGCGTGGGCGGTGAGATGGGTGGGGGGGGTGGGTGGTGACATGGGGTGGGGGGGGGCTGGGCGGTGACATGGGGTGTGTTGGGGGCGTGGGCGGTGAGTGGGGTGGGGGGTTGTGAGACCTCCACAGCTGGAGGGATGGAGAGGTGGTGGGGGTCTGGGGTTGGGTGGGAGTCAGGGATGGCACAGAGGAGCGGTCCCTCCCGGTGACAGTGCAGGGGACTGGCCCTGGGTGGGAAGGGGACACCCCCGCTGGTTCCGAGCAAGTCAGGGCCTGCCCGGGAAAGTCCTCAGCATGATGGCGTTCGTTGGGGCGGGTGGGCCTCAAGACCATGACTGCAGCCTTGCGACAGGATGGACTCCTAAAGGCAACCGGGCTGGGGACGGAGAGGTGGACCCGGCGCTTGGCAAGGGGCCCTGGACAGGAAGATGGAGGAGTGAGCGGTGGGGGGAAAACAGTCGAGAAATGCACGGACACGGAATTAGGGTCACGAGTTTAGTTTGGGTCATGTTCAGATGGAGAGGCTGTGGGAGGCCTTCAGCAAGCGAGACCATCTGCATTGCAGCCGAGCTAGCAGCAGCTGGCGCCCGGCCAGGCCCCGCGTACCTTCCCAGGGTCTTGGCTCCGCATCCCCGAGACCCTGGATTTGCATGCGCCGCTCACAGCCCGGCCAGGCCCCGCCTCCGATCCCGCTCTTTGCACATCACCAGGGCAAGGGGCACGCTCGGGCTGGGGAGCGGGCGCCGGCACGCCGGCAGCCCGCCAAGGGGGACGCAGGGCACGTCGCCCCGCCCCGCCCCGCCCCGTCCCGCCCGTCCGCCAGCTGCGGCAGCGCGTCCGGAAGTGCCTGGGGCGGCGAGCATGGCGGCGGCGGCGGCCGGCCTGGGCGGCGGCGCCGGCCCGGGACCCGAGGCCGGGGACTTCCTGGCCCGCTACCGGCTGGTATCGAACAAGTTGAAGAAGCGGTTCCTGCGGAAGCCGAACGTGGCGGAGGCCGGCGAGCAGTTCGGACAGCTGGGCCGGGAGCTGCGCGCCCAGGAGTGTCTGCCGTACGCGGCCTGGTGCCAGCTGGCGGTGGCGCGCTGCCAGCAGGCGCTCTTCCACGGGCCCGGGGAGGCGCTGGCCCTCACCGAGGCCGCCCGCCTCTTCCTGCGGCAGGAGCGCGACGCGCGCCAGCGCCTGGTCTGCCCCGCCGCCTACGGGGAGCCGCTGCAGGCCGCCGCCAGCGCCCTGGGCGCCGCGGTGCGTCTGCACCTCGAGCTGGGCCAGCCGGCCGCCGCCGCCGCCCTCTGCCTCGAGCTGGCCGCCGCCCTGCGCGACCTGGGCCAGCCGGCCGCCGCCGCCGGTCACTTCCAGCGCGCCGCCCAGCTCCAGCTGCCCCAGCTGCCCCTGGCCGCGCTGCAGGCGCTGGGCGAGGCCGCCTCCTGCCAGCTGCTGGCGCGCGACTACACCGGCGCCCTGGCGGTCTTCACGCGCATGCAGCGCCTGGCGCGGGAGCACGGCAGCCACCCGGTGCAGTCACTGCCGCCGCCCCCGCCGCCGGGGCCCCAGCCCGGGCCCGGGACCGGGGCGACCCCCGCCCTACCGGCCGCGCTGCTTCCTCCAAACTCCGGCTCGGCGGCGCCCTCTCCCGCCGCCCTGGGCGCCTTCTCGGACGTGCTGGTCCGCTGCGAGGTGTCCCGCGTGCTGCTGCTGCTCCTCCTACAACCACCGCCGGCCAAGCTGCTGCCGGAGCACGCCCAGACCCTGGAGAAGTACTCCTGGGAGGCTTTTGACAGCCACGGGCAGGAGAGCAGCGGCCAGCTTCCCGAGGAGCTCTTTCTGCTGCTCCAGTCTTTGGTCATGGCTGCCCACGAAAAGGACACGGAAGCCATCAAGTCGCTGCAGGTGGAGATGTGGCCACTGTTGACTGCTGAGCAGAACCACCTCCTTCACCTCGTTCTGCAAGAAACCGTCTCCCCCTCAGGACAGGGAGTCTGATCCATCCCATTCACCCAGTGACTTTTTGCCCAGACCGCAGGGGATTCCCATCAGTCACGTGAACCAGATGACTTTGCCTGTTACCAAACCTCACACATCCACGTTTGCACCTGGGGAGGAATAAAAAAGACATCGTTCCCGCTTCTGCGTTTTGTTATTCCTGTTGCCGCCATAGGAATTATTTCGTTGGCTGAACGTTACCTGCATCCCAAGAACACACTTTGATAGAATCAGAGTAGAGGACACCGCCATCTTCTAAAAAGCCACGACATGAAAATGACAGTCCCTTTCGTCTCCTTCCTCTGCTTCTTCCACCCAACGCAGCCTCCTGCCTCCGCCTTTGTTTCATAGTGAGGATTTTATTTTGCACGGCACTCTCCCTCTAAATACCTACCCTCGATGATTTCATCCTGCCCCTCATTTCTGAACGTATTTCTGTGTCTTTGTAATGGCCACATTTCTCCTTCCACTCGTCGGCACAGTACGTCTTCGTGGCAGGGGAGTCATTTTATTCCTTACAGCTTCCTTGTAACCACAGCCCTAAATCCATGATAAAGCTACTCTTGCACTCCTCATGTGTGGTTTTGGTGTCCCTCGTCTATAAAATGTGACTCTCTTCCCTACTTGTCAGGAGGCCAGAAGCAGAACCAGATAGCTCTTTGGGCTCCAGGATGTGTTCGTTCCTTTGAAATTTGCACTATGCCTGCCTCCTATGTGGGCAACGAACCTGCCCCAGGGCAACGAACCTGCAGAGATCATCTGTGATGTGCTCCGTACTGGGGTGACTGCAATGCAAACGTGTCCAATGCAGCGGGTCCGGTGCCGATGCATCAATTTGCATTGGAATTCACGGTTCCGGTTCTTTTCCCAGAGGTATATGCAGTGTGGATCACAACAGCTTTTATTTGTAATAGGGATTCCCCCCGCCCCCCATCCCCGAGATGGAGTCTCACTCTGTCACCCAGGCTGGAGCACAGTGGCGTGATCTCGGCTCACTGCAACCTCCGCCTCCTGGGTTCAAGCGATTCTCCTACCTCGGCCTCCAGAGTACCTGGGATTACAGGCGCGCACCACCATGCTAGGCTAATTTTTGTATTTTTAATAGAGACGGGGTCTCACCATGTTGGCCAAGCTGGTCTCCAACTCCTGACCTCAAATGAGCCACCCTCCTCGGGGTCCCAAAGTGCTGGGATTACAGGCATGAGCCACCACGCCTGGCCTGTAATAGGGATTTTGCTGCAACTTTTAGTTAAGTGGGTGAAATCAGAGTGCGTGGCCCTTTGGTGGTGTGCGATCATGTGACTGCAAGGCAGCCTCCGTGTTCCCCAAAAGCAGGATGGCGTTCCATTTGAAAACACTTAAGTTTCCAAGGCTTACTGGCTCAAATGGAGCATGCAACCCAACTAAGCTGTTTTCTTATTTATTGCGTCTTTTTGATCCTTTTGATGGTGACACCAAGAACCCTTCGGAATATAGCCTCTTTCTCAGACTTTCAACCCTGGGGAAATGCATCCTTTGGGCCGAAGTGGCACACAATACTGATCTTCAGGGCTGAGATATAAGGACACAGTTTGGAGTAGGTGTTTTTGTTATGCGTCTTTTTGCGGGGGAGAGGTGTGGAGGGTTGTCACTGTGAGTTGAGTGCCTCAAAATGGGTGGGACTTGTAGGGTGTTCTTTTCTGCTTCTACTTCTATTTCAACAGTGTGGAAGTAACGGGAAGCACCGTCATTCCTCTTTCTCTCACTCTCACTTGGCTGCCAGGAAGGGTCCTACGGAGCCCTGAACGCCTAGCCCAAATTATTGTAAAAGCGGTTGAAGGGCTCATGGTCCTTTGCTCTTTGGCTGTTTCCTGGTATGCTCCTCTTAACCCGGGCTGCAGACCTGGCCGGCTGGCTTATTGTCAGGTTTAGGAGTTACGGAGCATGACTGGTGACCAGTTTGGGATTTGGGCTTCAGGAGAAGCCCCCTTAGGCCTCTGGTCCAAACTCCTTGCATCAGGGAGGTGAAGGGAAGGATAACCAGACAGTCAGGTACTGGGTAGCTGAGCATAATTCTAGGAAACACTGAAACTCCTCATTTTCCATTTGCCGTGGGCTCATTCATGTATCTCCCTCAGAAACTTAAGAGCAGTGATAACTGGGCCGGGGCCAGATTTCAGCATTTTTGAGAATTCCCTCCTAATGTACCACATCAATATCAAAAGTCAACACTGATTTATAGCATGCCAAAAGCAAATATTTTCAGAGGACATGATTCCTTTGCTTTTTAACTTGAAAACAATTCCAGATCCACATTTAAAACAGTGTAAACCGTCGGAAATGGTGGCAGCGAAGCAGTGAACCCTTAAAGGGTGTTGGGGTTCCCCTTCTCCCCATTATGAGGCACTCCTAAAAGGAGAAGTGTTGCTTATGAAAGAATATTTTATACGCGAATAGCACAAAGACAAAGACGTTTGAGAACCGCTACGCCGGAGGAAGGTGATCAAGACTGAAATTAGTGTATTAGGCAAGATCTGGTTCCTAGGTGCTGAGGATTCTGGTGCCAAGGATTAATGTTAACCGTGTAGGCATCTCTATCACCGTTAGAGGAGACCAGCAGCCCACAGACTCTTTCTGTCAAGGGCCAGATAGAAATGTGTTAGTCTTTACAGACCGCAGATGATCTCTGTTGCACAGTCTTCTTTGTTTCTTTGTATGTTTGTCTTTGCAATCCTTTAAACGTGTAAAAACTATTCTTAACTCTCAGTCCGTACAAAAGCAGGCTGTGGGCCAAATTCTGGGGCTATAGTTTGCCCACCCCTGAATTAGAACCCAGAACATAGTAGTTGCTCAATAACTGTTTAATTTTTTTTTTTTTTTTAATTTCAATAACTTTTGTCTTACAAGTGGTTTTTGGTTAAATGGATGAATTCTATAGTGGTAAATTCTGAGATTTTAGTGCACTCATCACCCGAGTAGTGTACATTGTACCCAATATGTAGTTTTTTTAATCCCATACCCTCACACTCTCCCCCTTCTGTGTTTCCAGAGTCCGTTATTTCACTCTCTATGTCTTTGCATTCTCATAGCTTAGCTCCCACTTACGGGTGAGAACATAGGGTAATTTGGTCTTCCATTCCTGAGTTCCTCCGCTTAGAATAATGGCCTCCAGCTCCATCCGAGTTGCTGCAAATGACATTATTCTGTTCCTCTTTATGGCTGAGTAGTTCTCCATGGTGTATACATACCACATTTTCTGTATCTACTCATTGGTTGATTGGTGCTTAGGTTCGTTCCATATCTTTGCATTTGTGAATTGTGCTGAAATAAACACATGTGTGCATGTGTCTTTTTCATATAATGACTTTTTTTCCTTTGGGCAGATACCCGGTAGTGGGATTGCTGGATCACGTGGTAGATCTACTTTTAGTTCTTTAAGGAATCTCCATACTATTTCCCATAGAGGTTATACATTCCCACCTAGCAGTGTATGCACCATCCCTTTTCACCACATCCACGCCAACGTCTACTGCTTTTTTGACTTTTTAATAATGGCCATTCTTGCAGGAGTAAGGTGGTATCTCATTGTGGTTTTAATGCGCATTTCCCTGATGATTAGTGATGTTGAGTATTTTTTCATATGTTTTGTGGCCATTTGTGTATCTTCTTTTGATGAATGTTTATTCATGTTATTTGCTTACTCTTTGATGGGATTATTTTCATTTTTTTCTTGCTGATTTGTTGCATTCATTATAGATTCTATATACTAGTCCTTTGTTGGCTGCATAATTTGCAAATATTTCCTCCCATTCTGTGGGTTATCTGTTTACTCTGATGATTATTTCTTTTGCTGTGCATAGTGTTTTAGTTTAATTAGGTCCCATTTATTTTTGTTTCTGTTGCATTTGCTTTTGGGGTTTTTAGTCGTGAATTCTTTCTCTAGGCCAATATCCAGAGACATTTTTTAAGGTTATCTTTTATAATTTGTATGGTTACAGGTCTTAAATTTAAGTCTTTTTTCCATCTTGAATTGATTTTTGTATAAGGTGAAAAATACAGATCCAGTTTCATCCTTCTACATGTGGCTAGCCAGTTTTCCTAGCACCATGTATTAAATCGAGTGTCCTTTCCCCAATTTATGTTTTTGTATGCTTTTTTGAGGATTAGCTCGTTGTAAATATTTGGCTTTATTTCTGGGTTCTCTGTTCTGTCCCATTGTTCTATGTGCCTACTTTTATACCAGTTCCATACTGTTTTAGTAACTATAGCCTTGTATTATAAATTGAAGTCCAGGAATGTCATGCCTCCATATTTTAATTTTTAATTATGATTGCTCTGGCTATTTGGGCTCTTTTTTGGTTCCATATGAATTTTAGGATTGTTTTTTTCTAAATCTTTGAAAAGCAATGTTAGCATTTTGATGGGAATTGCACTGAATCTCTAGATTCCTTCGGGCAGTATGGTCATTTTCACAATATTGATTCTTCAAATCCATGAGCATAGGATGTGTTTCCATTTGTTTGTGTCATCTGTGATTTCTTTCACCAGTGTTTTGTAATTCTCCTGGTAGAGATTTTTCACCTCTTTGGTTAAGTATATTCCTAGGTATTAAATGGTTAAGTATATTCCTAGGTATTAAATGTTTTGCAGCTGTTGTAAAAGAGATTGAGTTTTTTATTTGATTTTCAGCTTGGTAATTGTTGGTGTATAGTAGTGCTACCAATTTTTGTACATTGATTTTGTAACCTGAGACTTTACTGAACTTGTTTATCAAATCTAGGTGTCTTTTGGAGGAGTCTTCTAGGTATATGGCCGTATCATTAAGAAACAGTGATAATTTGACTTTTTCTTTTTAAATTTGGATGACCCTTATTTCTCTCTCTTGCTTGATTGCTCTGACTAGGACTTCCAGTACTATGTTGAATAGAAGTGGTGAAAGTGGGCATGTTCCACTTCTCAGGGGGCATGCTTTCACCTTTTCCTATTTAGTTTGATATTGGCTATGGGTTTGTCATATATAGCTGTTTTTTGTTTTGTTTTGTTTTGTTTTTTAAACAAATCCCTTCTATGCCTATTTTGCTGGGGGGGGGGGTTATCATAAAGGGATGCTGGATTTCATCAAATGCTTTTTGTGCCTCTATTGAGATGATCATATGGTTTTTGTTTTTAATTCTGTTTATGTTGTGTATCACATTTATTGACTTGTGTATGTTAAACCTTCCCTGCATCCTTGGGAAACCCAGTTGATCATGGTGTATTGTGTTTTTGATGTGCTGTTGGATTTGTTTAGCTGGTATTTTGTTGAGGATTTTTCCATCTGTGTTCATCAGGGATATTGGTCTGTAATTTTATTTTTTTGTTATGTTCTTTGCTGGTTTTGGTATTAGAATGATACGGACATCACAGAATAATTTAGGGAGGATCCCCTTTTCTCTATCTTTTGCAATAGTTTCAGTGGGATTGGTACCAATTCTTCTTTGAATGTCTGGTAAAATTCAGCTGTGAATCTATCTGGACCTGGGCGTTTTTGGTTGGCAATATACTTTTTATTACTGATTCAGTCTTTCTGCTTGTGATTGGTCTGTTCAGGGTTTCTATGTATTCCTTATTTTGAGACAGAGTTTCACTCTTGTTGCCCAGGCTGGAGTGCAATGGCACGATCTCAGCTCACTGCGACCTCCGTCTCCTAGGTTCAATCAATTCTCCTGCCACAGCCTCCCAAGTAGCTGGGATTACAGGCACCTGCCACCATGCCTGGTTAATTTTTTTGTATTTTTAGTAGAGATGGAGTTTCACCATGTTGGCCAGGCTGGTCTTGATCTCCTGACCTCAGGTGATCTGCCCGCCTCGGCCTCCCAAAGTGCTGGGATTACAGGCATGAGCCACCGCTCCCATCCAGCTTCCAGTTTAATGGAATCGTTGTTGTGTCTCCTGGTGGCAGCATTCCTCCCTCTGGGACTAAGACTTCTAGGCCAGCAGAATGTGATGTTGTGGGAACAGGAAGCAAAAATTTTGCTTCACTTGGGGTGATGGTGAGTGGTGCCACTTCCACTTCCACCCCTTGATTCCTGGACCCGTGAATCCTGGCTATGGGAGAAACAGTACCATATATTGGATGCTGATTCAGAGCATACATGGCCTTCTGGAGAACTTTGCCCCAGCCCTGCAAGGTATTGTCACCTAGTTGATGTTGTAACTGTGACTTCAAAAGGCCATTCCACCATTCTATCAATCCAGCTGCTTCAGGATGATGGGGGACATGGTAAGACCAGTGAATTCCATGAACATGAGCCTACTGCTACACTTCTTTAGCTGTAAAGTGAATGCCTTGGTCAGAGGCAATGTTGTGTGGAATACCATGATGATGGATAAGGCATTCCGTGAGTCCACAGATGGTAGTCTTGGCAGAAGCATTGAGTGCCGATAGGCAAACCCATATCCGGAGTAAATGTCTATTCCGGTGAGGACAAACGTCTGCCCCTTCCATGATGGAAGAGGTCCAATATAATCAACCTGTCACCAGGTAGCTGGCTGATCATCCCAAAGAATGGTACCATATTGAGGGCTCAGTGTTGGTCTCTGCTGCTGGAAAATTGGGCACTCAGCAGTTGCCGTGGCCAGGTCAGCCTTGATAAGTGGAAGTCCATGTTGCTGAACCCATGCGTAACCTCCATCCCTGGCACCATGGCCACTTTGTTCATGGGCCCATTGGGCTATGACAGGGGTGGCTGGGGAAAGAGGCTGAGTGGTGTCCACAGAACGGGTCATCCTATCCACTTGATTATTGAAATCCTCCTCTGCTGAGTTTACCCATTGGTGAGCACTCACATTGGGTGCAAATATCTTCATAGTTTTTGATTATTCAGAAAGGTCCATCCACATACCGCTTCCCCAAATTTCTTTGTCACCAATTTTCCAATCATGCTTCTTCAAAGACCCTGACCATCCAGCCAAACCATTGGCTACAGTCCATTAATCAGTATATAATCACACTTCAGGCCCCTTCTCCTTCCATGAAAAGTGCACGACCAGGTGCACTGCTCAAAGTTATGTCCACTGGGAAGATTTCCCTTCACCACTGTCCTTCAGGGATGTCCTAGAAAGGGGCTGTAGTGCTGTAGCTGTTCACTTTTGGGTGGTGCCTGCATATTGTGCAGAACCATCTGTGAACCAAGCCCTAGTCTTCTCTTCCTCTATCAACTGCTCATAGGGAACTCCCCATGAGGCCACAGGTGCAAGGTTGGGGGAGAGAAGGCAGGGTGGCAGGAGTAGAGATCATGGACATTTGAGCCATTTCCTTATGTAACTTACTTGTGCCTTCAAGACTTGCTTGAGCCCGATCGCATATATACCGCTTCCATTTGATGATGGAATGCTGCTGTGCATGACCCACTTTATGGCTAGATGGGTCAGACAGCACCCAGTTCATGACAGGCAGTTGAGGCGGTATGGTGACTTGGTGACCCATAGTCAAACGTTCAGTTTCCACCAAAGCCCAGTAACAGGCCAGGAGCTGTCCCAAAAGGAGAGTAGTTATCTGCAGAAGATGACAGGGCCTTGCTCCAAAATACTAGAGACCTCTGCTGTGATTCACCTATGGGGGCCTGCCAAAGGCTTCAGACAGCAACCTTATCTGCCACTGACACCTCAAGCACCACTGGATCTTCTGGGTCACATGGCCCAAGTGACAGAGCATCTTGCACAGCAGCCTGGACCTGTTGCAGAGCCTTTTCCTGTTCTGGACCCCACTCAAAACTGGTAGCCTTTTGGGTCACTCGATAAATGGGTCAGAGTAACACACCTGAATGAGGAATGTATTGCCTCCAAAATCCAAATAGGTCCACTGTTAGATCTGACATACAGAGAAGGGCAATTATAGGGCGCTTCAAAGATACAGGTGCTGCCCTCACAAATCTATTTCTCAAGGCATTGGTCAAGGGTATATCTTCTGGACCCTCCAAGGTGGGATGAGTAGGTCTAAATTAACTAATTCACTCCACTATCCCAATCTCCCTAAGCCTTTGGATCTCTTCCTCTACATTAAACCAAGGGAGATCAGGCATTTCAGCTCACTCACAGTGGGCTATCTTTTAATCCATATTTCAGTTAACCAAGCAAATAAACTATTAGAACCTTTTTTAACTACCCGAGCTGCAACATTAACTGCAGAGTCCCTAGTTAGTGGGCTCAAATCAATAAATCCAGCCTGATCCAACTCTATGTTCCTTCCACCATTATCCCACACCCTTAATATCCATTCCCATGCCTGTTCTCCAGATTTCTGTTTATATACGTAAGAAAAGTCAAGCAGTTCTTTTTGAGTATAGTGCACCTCCTCATAGGTCACACTCTCAACCTCACCTCTAGAGGCCCACTGCAACTTTAGTCTAGTTATAGGTCTAGAAGCAAATAGGGGTATTGGGATTGGCTGCTGAGGAGAATCAACAGTATCTTGCCTGGCAACTGCCTCAGGGGAGGCCATCACTGTTGCCTCAGGCAGCGCAGGGTTTATCTCTTCAGGCAAAGGTGGAAAGGCTGATGGCAGCATGGGTTAGGGAGGGGATGTTGCCACTACTGGGGATGGGGAAGCTGTTTCTTCTGGCAAAAAAGGTTCATCAGAGTTTACATACTCAGTGTCCCCAGCTTCATCAGTGTCCTCCCACACATCCCCATTCTAAGTCATAGGGTCCCATTCTTTTCCAATTAATGCCCTCAATTTAACAGTAGATGCCTGGTAAGGCTATGCATGCACCTTTGGTTGCAGGTCAGCCACTCACGTGATAAGAGCCTGTGTCTGTTTTTCCACAATTTCAGCTCTTTCTCTACAAGAGATAAGACTCTCACTCAGGGCAGTCTTAGCAGATTTGAGGCTCAGTATCTGTTTTTGAAGCCAGGAGATAAAATCCCCTAGTTCATCATTTTCTTTCATCACATTGTCCGCTGAACTTAGGAGCAACCACCTGGCTTCATTATATTCCTTGGTTCCCCATATAAGACCAAAGGTATGATGTATAGAGTCACTAAATTCCTTGCCTCTCACAAGCGGTGAATCAGGAGTGTTAAATGCATTTATTTTGCATAACTCTCTAAACAGTCTATGACAAGGACTATCAGTGTTCTCCATACTATTAGAAGTAGAGTCCTTAGCATTTTTGAGTCTAATCATATTAAGCAGCCAACTCCAGAAACCCCAAAACCAACGAAAGAACTCCATCCTTAATATTCTCTTCCTCTGGAACCACTCCTGGTACCAAAATCTCTCAGGGTTCTCTAGAGGGACAGAACTAATAGTGTGTGTGTGTGTGTGTGTGTGTGTGTGTGTGTGTGTGTATAAGTTTATTAGGTATTAACTCACACAATCACAAGGTCCCACAATAGGCTGTCTGCAAGCTGAAGAGAAAGGAGAGCCAGTCTCAGTCCTGAAACTGAAGAACTTGGAGTCCAATGTTCAAGGGCAGGAAGCATCCAGCATGGGAGAAAGCTGTAGACTGGGGGGCTAGGCCATTCTCTTTTTTTTTTTTTTTCACGTTTTTCTGCCTGCTTTATTTTCTAGCCATGCTGGCAACTGATTAGATGGTGCCCACCCAGATTAAGGGTGGGTCTGTCTTTCCCAGTCCACTGACTCAAATGTTAGTCTCCTTTGGCAATACCCACACAGACACACCCAGAATCAATACTTGGCATCTTTCAATCCAATCAAGTAGACAATCAGTATTAACCATCACATAGGCTAACTAAAAAATGAGAGAAGACTCAAATAAATGAAATCAGAAATGAAAAAGGAGATATTACAAGTAATCACACAGAAATTCAAAGGATCATAAGAGACTACAAGAAACAACTATATTTCAACAAATTGGATAATCTAGAAAAAATGGATAAATTCTTAGAAACATATAACCAACCAAGATTGAATCATGAAGAAGTTGGAAATCTGAACGTACCAATAATGAATTAAGAAATTGAGTCACTAATCACTTCAGGTCAATATCTTTGATGAACATCGATGCAAAAATCCTCAACAAAATACTTCAAACCAAATCCAGCAACACATCAAAGAAGTTAATCCATCAAGCAGGCTTTATCCTTGGGATGCAAGGTTAATTCAACATATATAAATCAACAAATGTGATTCATCACATAAACCAAACTAAAGACAAAAACCACATGATTATCTCAATAGATGCAGAAAAGGCTTTTGATAACATTCAACACCCTTTATGTTAAAAAAAAACTATCAATAAACTAGGTATTGAAGGAAAATATCTCAAAATAATATCTATCTATGACAAACCCACAGCCAACATTATACTGAATGGGCAAAAGCTGAAAACATTCCCCTTGAGAAACTGGCACAAGACAAGTATGCCCTCTCTCACCACTCTTATTCACATAGTATTGGAAGTCCTGGCCAGAGCAATCAGGCAGGAGAAAGAAATAAAGAAAATTGGAAGAGAGGAAGTCAAACTATCCCTGTTGGTAGATGACATGATTCTATATCTAGAAAACCTCATAGTCTCAGCCCCAAAGCTCCTTCAGGTGATAACTTTGGCAAAGTATCAGGATACAAAATCAATGTACAAAAATCAATAGCATTCCTATATACTAACAGCAGCCAAGCCAAGAGCCAAATCAGGAATACAAATCCATTCACAGTTGCCACAAAAATAATAAAATACCTAGGGATACAGCTAACTAGGGAGGTGAAAAGAGTTCTACAATGAGAATTACAAAACACTGCTCAAATAAATCAGAGATGACACAAACAAAACATTGAAAAACATTCCATGCTCATAGATAGGAAGAATTAATATAGTTAAAATGGCCATACTGCTCAAAGTAATTTATAAATCCAATGCTATTCTTATCAAACTACCAGTGACATTCTCCAAAGAACTAGAAAATACTGTTTTAAAATTCAAGTGGAATAAAAAAGGAGCCCAAATAGCCAAGGCAATCCTAAGCAAAAAGAACAAAGCTAGAGGCATCACGTTACCTGACTTCAAACTATACTATAGAGCTACAGTAACCAAAACAGCATGGTACTCATACAAAAACAGACACATAGACAAATGGAACAAAATAGAGAGCCCAGAAATAAGGTCACACACCTACAATCATCTGATCTTTGACAAACCTGACAAAAACAAGCAACAGGGAAAGGATTTCCTATTCAATAAATGGTGTTAAGATAACTGGCTAACCACATGCAAAAGATTGAAACTGAACCCCTTCCTTACACCATACACAAAAAATAACTCAAGATGAATAAAAGACTTAAATGTATACCCTTTATTTCTCTCTCGTGCCTGATTACCCTGGCCAGAACTTCCAACACTATGTTGAATAGGAGTGGTGAGAGAGGGCATTCCTGTCTTGTGCCAGTTTTCAAAGGGAATTTTTCCAGTTTTTACCCATTCGGTATGATATTGGCTGTGGGTTTGTCATAAATAGCTATTGTTTTGAGATACGTTCCATCAATACCGAATTTATTGAGAGTTTTTAGCATGAAGGGCTGTTGAATTTTGTTGAAGGCCTTTTCTGCACTATTGAGATAATCATGTGGTTTTTGTCTTTAGTTCTTTTTATAGGCTGGATTATGTTTATTGATTTGTGTATGTTGAACCAACCTTGCATCCCAGAGATGAAGCCCACTTGATCATGGTGGATACACTTTTTGATGTGCTACTGGATTCAGTTTGCCAGTATTTTATTGAGGATTTTTGCATCGATGTTCATCAGGGATATTGGTCTAAAATTCTCTTTTTTTGTGTGTGTCTCTGCCAGGATTTGGTATCAGGATGACGTTGGCCTCATAAAATGACTTAGGGAGGATACCCTCTTTTTCTATTGATTGGAATAGTTTCAGAAGGAATGGTACCAGCTCCTTCTTGTACCTCTGGTAGAATTCGGCTGTGAATCCATCTGGTCCTGGACTTTCTTTGGTTGGTAGGCTATTGATTATTACCTCAATTTCAGGGCCTCTTACTGGTCTATTCAGGGATTCAACTTCTTCCTGGTTTAGTCTTGGAAGAGTGTACATGTCCAGGAATTTATCCATTTCTTCTAGGTTTTCTAGTTTATTTGCATAGAAGTGTTTATAGTGTTCTCTGAAGGTAGTTTGTATTTCTGTGGGGTCGGTGGTGATATCCCCTTTATCATTTTTTATTGCGTCTATTTGATTCTTCTCTCTTTTCTTCTTTATTAGTCTTGCTAGCAGTCTGTCAATTTTGTTGATCTTTTCAAAAAACCAGCTCCTGGATTCATTGATTTTTTGAAGGGTTTTTTGTGTCTCTATCTCCTTCAGTTCTGCTCTGATCTTAGTTATTACTTGCCTTCTGCTAACTTTTGAATGTGTTTACTCTTGCTTCTCTAGTTCTTTTAATTGTGATGTTAGGGTGTCAATTTTAGATCTTTCCTGCTTTCTCTTGTGGGCATTTAGTGCTATAAATTTCCATCTACACATTGCTTTAAATGTGTCCCAGAGATTCTGGTATGTTGTATCTTTGTTCTCATTGGTTTCAAAGAACATCTTTATTTCTGCCTTCATTTTGTTATGTACCCAGTAGTCATTTAGGAGCAGGTTATTCAGTTTCCATGTAGTTGAGCGGTTTTGAGTGAGTTTCTTAATCCTGAGTTCTAGTTTGATTGCACTGTGGTCTGAGAGACAGTTTGTTATAATTTCTGTTCTTTTCTTTTACATTTGCTGAGGAGTGCTTTACTTCCAACTATGTGGTCAATTTTGGAATAAGTGCGATGTGGTGCTGAGAAGAATGTATATTCTGTTGATTTGGGGTGGAGAGTTCTGTAGATGTCTATTAGGTCTGCTTGGTGCAGAGCTGAGTTCAATTCCTGGATATCCTTGTTAACTTTCTGTCTCGTTGATCTGTCTAATGTTGACAGTGGGGTGTTAAAGTCTCCCACTATTATTGTGTGGGAGTCTAAGTCTCTTTGCAGGTCTCTAAGGAGTTCCTTTATGAATCTGGGTGCTCCTGTATTGGGTACATATATATTTAAGATAGTTAGCTCTTCTTGTTGATTCCTTTACCATTATGTAATGGCCTTCTTTGTCTCTTTTGATCTTTGTTAGTTTAAAGTCTGTTTTATCAGAGACTAGGATTGCAACCCCTGCCTTTTTTTGTTTTCCATTTGCTTGGTAGATCTTCCTCCATCCCTTTATTTTGAGCCTATGTGTGTCTCTGCATGTGAGATGGGTCTCCTGAATACAGCACATTGGTGGGTCTTGACTCTTTATCCAATTTGCCAGTCTGTGTCTTTTAATTGGATCATTTAGCCCATTTACTTTTAAGGTTATTATTGTTATGTGTGAATTTGATCCTGTCATTATGATGTTAGCTGGTTATTTTGCTCGTCAGTTGATGCAGTTTCTTCCTAGCATTGATGGTCTTTACAATTTGGCATGTTTTTGCAGTGGCTGGTGCTGATTGTTCCTTTCCATGTTTAGTGCTTCCTTCAGGAGCTCTTGTAGGGCAGGCCTGGTGGTGACAAAATCTTTCAGTATTTGCTTGTCTGTAAAGGATTTTATTTCTCCTTCACTTATGAAACTTAGTTTGGCTGGATATGAAATTCTGGGTTGAAAATTCTTTTCTTTAAGAATGTTGAATATTGGCCCCCACTCTCTTCTGGCTTGTAGAGTTTCTGTGAAGAGATCTGCTGTTAGTCTGATGGGCTTCCCTTTGTGGATAACCCGACCTTTCTCTCTGGCTGCCTTTAACATTTTTTCCTTCATTTCAACTTTGGTGAATCTGACAATTATGTGTCTTGGAGTTGCTCTTTTCGAGGAGTATCTTTGTGGCATTGTCTGTATTTCCTGAGTTTGAATGTTGGCCTGCCTTGCTAGGTTGGGGAAGTTCTCCTGGATAATATCCTGCAGAGTGTTTTCCAACTTGGTTCTGTTCTCCTCATCACTTTCAGGTACACCAATCAGACATAGATTTGGTCTTTTCACATAATCCCATATTTCTTGGAGGTTTTGTTCATTTCTTTTTACTCTCTTTTCTCTGAACTTCTCTTCTCACTTCATTTCATTCATTTGATCTTCAATCACTTATATTCTTTCTTCCAGTTGATCAAATCGTTTACTGAAGCTTGTGCATTTGTCACATAGTTCTCATACCATGGTTTTCAGCTCTATCAGGTCATTTAAGGACTTCTCTGCATTGTTTATTCTAGTTAGCCATTCGTCTAATCTTTTTTCAAGGTTTTTAGCTTCTTTGCGATGGGTTTGAACTTCCTCCTTTAGCTCAGAGAAGTTTGGTCATCTGAAGCCTTCTCTCAACTCGTCAAAATCATTCTCCATCCAGCTTTGTTCCATTGCTGGCGAGGAGCTGCATTCCTTTGGAGGGGGAGAGGCACTCTGATTTTTAGAATTTTGAGCTTTTCTGCTCTATTTTTTCCCCATCTCTGTGGTTTTATCTACCTTTGGTCTTTGATGATGGTGATGTACAGATGGGGTTTTGGTGTGGATGTCCTTTCTGTTTGTTAGTTTTCCTTCTAACAGTCAGGACCCTCAGCTGCAGGTGTGTTGGAGTTTACTGCAGGTCCACTCCAGACCCTGTTTGCCTGGGTATCAGCAGTGGAGGCTGCAGAAGAGTGAATATTGCTGAAGAGCAAATGTTGCTGCCTGATCATTCCTCTGGAAGCTTTGTCTCAGAAGGGTACCCGACCGTGTGAGGTGTCAGTCTGCCCCTACTGGGGGGTGCCTCCCAGTTAGGCTACTCGGGGGTCAGGGACCCACTTGAGGAGGCAGTCTTTCCGTTCTCAGATCTCAAACTCCATGCTCAGAGAACCACTACTCTCTTCAAAGCTGTCAGACAGGGACATTTAAATCTGCAGAGGTTTCTGCTGCCTTTTGTTTGGCTATGCCCTGTCCCCAGAGGTGGAGTCTACAGAGGCAGGCAGGCCTCCTTGAGGTGTGGTGGGCTCCACCCAGTTCGAGCTTCCCTGCCACTTTGTTTACTTACTCAAGCCTCAGTAATGGTGGGCGCCCCTCCCCCAGTCTCACTTCCACCTTGCAGTTAGATCTCAGACTGCTGTGCTAGCAATGAGGGAGGCCCCATGGGCGTGGGACCCTCTGAGCCAGGCGCGGGATATAATCTCCTGGTGTGTCATTTGCTAAGACCCTTGGAAAAGCGCAGTATTAGGATGGGAGTGACCTGATTTTCCAGGTGCTGTGTGTCATGGTTTCCCTTGCCTAGGAAAGGGAATTCCCTTACCCCTTGCACTTCCTGGGTGAGGCAATGCCTCACACTGCTTCAGCTCTGGCTTGCTGGGCTGCCCCCACTGTCCTGCACCCACTGTCCGACATGCCCCAGTGAGATGAACCCGGTACCTCAGTTGGAAATGCAGAAATTGCTCATCTTCTGTCACTCATGCTGGGAGCTGTAGCCTGGAGCTGTTCCTATTTGGCCATCTTGGAACCGCCCCCTGGAATTTTTATTTTAAAATTGATGTTTTAGGGTACAAAAATTATATCTCCAAAATATATAAAAATGAAATACAATAAAAAATTGTTGGAGAAAGTTTGCTGTTTGAGATTGAGTAAAGAAGATTAATGAAGGTTAAGTGAATTACCCTAGACTCTCTGCTATTATATTAACTCCATAATTTAAATACGTAATTGTCTTCTTTCTCTATGCTATCACACCACATTCTTCTCATTTTCTTCCTGCTTCACTTATCTCTCCTTAGTCCCCTTTGAAAGTTTCTTTTTCTCTGCAAGTCCCTTCAGTGATAATATTCCTTAGGATTTTGTCCTATTCCCTCTTCTTTTCCAACTATACACAACAGTTATCACCATCCTATATCAACCTATTGTTTGGGGATTTCCCCTATTCTATGAATATTAGTGGGATAAATATAATCTACTTTTTAGGGCAAATGTTAGCATATTTTAAGATATATTAAAGGTAGATTTGACATCAAAAGCACAGGTAACAAAAGCAAAAATGAACAAATGAGACTTTATCTAAAATGCTTCTGCACAGCAAAGGAAAAAAATCAATAAAATTAAAAGGCAACCTACAGAATGGGAGAAAATATTTGTGAACTATGTATCTGATAAGGGGTTAATATCCAAAATATGTAAGGTACTCACATAACTCAATAACAGAAACCCCACAAAAAACTAATAACCCAATTAAACAATGGGCAAAAGACTTCATAGACATTTTTCCAAATAAGATGTAAAATAGCCAACAGGTATATGAAAAATGCACAAAATCAGTAATCATCAGAAAAACTCAAATTAAAACCACAATGAGATCATACGCATTACAATGACTATTATCAAAAGACAAGTGTTGGTGAGGATGCAGAGAAAAGGGAGTCCTTGTACAAATGATAGAAACATAAATTGATATAGTCTCTGTGGAAAACAGTAAGGGGTTTCCTCAAAATATTAAAAACAGAACTACCATATGATCCAGCAATCCCACTGCTGGGTATACATCCAAAGAAAATAAAACCAGAATCTCAAGGAGATATCTACATTCCCATGTTCCTTGCTCCATTTTTCACAATAGCCAAAATAAGGAAACCACCTTAATGTTGACACAAGTTTATGGCTCTTTGTGACAACATGGATGAACCTAGAGGGCACTAGGCTAAATGAGTAATTCAGGCACAGAAAGAGAAATACCATATGATCTCACATGTGGAATCTAGAAAGGATGAACTTATAGAAGCAGAGAATAGAATAGTGTTTGCCAGGGACTGGAGAGTGGGGGAAATGGTGAGATGCCACACATGAGATCATATGGTATTTCTCTTTCAGTTACAGGATGAATAAGTTCTGATGATCTAATGTACAGCATGGTGGCTGCAGTTAATATTTGAAATTTGGTAAGAGAACAGATTATAAGTGTCCTTACACACTTAAATGCACTTAGCACATGCACACACAACATGGTAACTATGATGATGACAGATATGTTAATAAATTTGATTGTGGTAATTATTGCACAAAGTATACATATATCAAATCTGTATACCTTGGATATATATGATTTGATTTGTCAATTATACCTCAATAATGCTGGAAAAAAATGTAAGGGATAGCTATGTTGGGTTAGGTGGGACTTTAACATTTTAAGTCAGTGAAGGGTGTATTTTGAAATTGAGACATCACAGCTTAGATTATTTTGGATATTGCCAACTGTTTTGGCTGCCCAAAATATTAATCCCTTTCTATGAATGCAAAATTACCCCACCTCATGGGTTTTGGTGGGAAGCAAAATGTACCTCCTACTACAAGGGATGAAAATTCTAGATGCTAACTTGCCTAATCTGCATTACAGCTAGGCAGTGGCCACATAACCTAAGCTCCCTCAATCAGATGTGTCTGTGCCAGATTGACTTGGAAACTAAAGATATAAGAAGATTTCTCTTTCTGGTGGCAGTGGTGTAATCATTTTTCTAATCAGACTTTTTTTTTTTTTTTTTTTTGAGACAGAGTCTCGCTCTGTTGCCAGGCTGGAGTGCAGTGGCACAATCTCGGCTCACTGCAAGCTCCACCTGGTTCAAGTGATTCTCCTGCCTCAGCCTCCTGAGTAGCTGGTAGTACAGGTATGCGCCACCATGCCCAGCTAATTTTTGTATCTAATCAGAGAATTCTAAGGTGTGATTTGAGGCATTTTTCTTAGGTATAGCTGAGCCAGGTTCTACATTCCCTTAAACAACTTCTATGAGATCTCTACTGTCCTTTTAATAAACTCCCTTTCTGTTCAGTCAGCTAGGATTGGCCTCTACTGCTTGCACCTAACAACCCCAATTGATACAGCTCCTAATATTTACCTCTGGCCCTGCCCTCACTCTGAGATATAAGTAAGATATCATATCTCACATATCTCACAGGTTCCATATAGGATATCTCACAGTGGTTTGGCTCTACACCTGATATCTCACAGTTATGGAGCCAAACCACTTACTAGCTGTGTAACCTTGAGCAGATTACTTCTTTCTGAACCTTTGCTCTTGTATAAAATGAGAATTATATTAATACCTACCTCACAGGATTATTGTAATGGTCAAGTGAGAAACTTAGGTGTCAAAACTTGTAAACTGAATAATGCAATACAGTATTGTAAAATATAATTTATACTATTATAGTTTATTCTACAGTAATTTATTAAATGGTAGTGGTACCTTGTTTTTCTTACCACATGTGTGGGAGGCTTGTAACTGTTTCTTTACTCCTGGGAAACAAGGTTTCCCCAAAATAGCTGTATCTGCAAACAATGGAGGGTTTTATTTCTTTTGACATGGCCTCAATAGTCCTTGTAGAGCACCAGGAACGAAGCACTCTGTTGGTAATGATTTGAACAAACAAAATAATTTGAGGGTTGGGAACTTGAAAGGGAGGTAAAATAGATAGCAGAACGATAACTGATATTTCTGTAATGCAGGCTCGAGAGACATAAAAAAGAAACTGATGCAAAACACTTTGAGGTCTCAAGGAAATAGAACTAAAAAGAGGATCTTGCAGTAAAAACAGTCTATTCAGGTTGCCACCACTGAAGCAAATGAATCAGGATATCGTTAACATTTTTGTCACTTTGCTTGAGATGCAAATATCATGGAAGAAATATGTACTGGATTGGCCTGACTTGGCTAGCACACCTGCTCTTTGGCTAGGAGAGGGCCTGGTTCCTTTAGACCATATCCAAAGGAGATAATTCTCTACAAAGAAATTGAGGGTGTGGGGATGACAGAAAAACACATGCTGACAGCAACAACAAATGCACATGATTGTGAAATGGAAAGAGTAATCTTGTTTTTTTCTAC
Organism: Macaca nemestrina; assembly: GCF_043159975.1. Lineage (NCBI taxonomy): Eukaryota > Metazoa > Chordata > Mammalia > Primates > Cercopithecidae > Macaca > Macaca nemestrina. The sequence goes on along the minus strand of NW_027257695.1, from coordinate 16,047 downwards.
CATGTCATACTGCCAGGCTTTAGTGCTATGCCAGGTTCAGAATTGTTTTTTGGTGCAGAGAGACTGGCATCATAATTTATCTTCCTTAGAAAGCAATGCCACAGCACCTCCAAGGTTATTGGCAAATATCAAATAATGATGAGTATTGGGTTTTTGTCTTCTGAAATGAGTAAAACAAGTTCTCGCAGTTTTTTGTACTTGAAAAAGTACAGTACAATTTTTATTTATGAATGTTTTAAAAATTGCCAATTTTCTCCAAGTTCCAATAGCTCAGTTTTTTACTGCTCTAAATATAGAGTTTAAAATGCGTTGTTTTAGATTTTCGGTAACCATACAAATTTAGCAATTAAAGATATTAGTGCTACCAAGCGACTTTGAAAAATACGATGACTAAAATAAAAAAGAAATATTTTGAATTTTAGTGCTTAATTCCTTCTGTTGGTTATGGAAGAAGTAATTGAAATGTAGGTGAAGGAGCTAGATTGGAGGTATCTGCTATGCTCTTATCACTGGGACAGAATTTCTCAACCTCAGGGGCCATTTGGGGCCAAATAACTCTTAGTTACAGGGTGTTGTTCTGTGCATTGTAGGATGTTTAGAGTCATTTCTGGACTCTACCTACTAGATGCCTATAGCATTCCCTACCCCTCAGTTGTGACAATCACATATATCTTCAGACATAGCCAACGACTTGGGGAGGGTGTATAAATCACTGCTGGTTGAGAACTACTGGACTAGAGGTAAAGCTACAAAATCCTGTGCATTATGAAAAATATTTATGAAGATTTCCTCTTTATACTGAGGTTGAGGCAAATCAATAAGGGTTATTCAAAACTTTGTGGCCTAAGCATTCAAGAGATTTGTATCCTACAGATCATGAATATACCACAAGCAGGAACTAATACAATGCAATAACAATTACAGGGCAGCATTGCCAAAAATGAGAAGGATTTAGGCCACAGACAGAAATTACATCACTGAGAATTCCATACAGACCCTGTATATGATAGCTAATGCTGAAGCACACTACGCAATAATGCTGTGATATAGTGTTGCATTATTAATTGAAAATAAGTCAATATAACTGGGTTTTCCAATGGAATTCTTAAGAATGTTAATTTTTTTCTGTGGAACACACTTTAGGATAAGCTGGACTGGGAAGAAGCTACTGAGTTTGCACGCTTAAGAACCAAGCAGTATTTTCTACCCACACTGTCCTGGGAAACAGCCCAGAAATACGTATCAGGTGTAGCTTTCAAAAACAACATTTATTTGGCCATGAACTAGCTGATCAAGATTATATTCTTACTCAGAATATAATTTTAACTAGTTAAGAATGTATATATCATTATACACCAAAACAATGCTAGTCCCATTACATTGCCCATATATTGAGTATCATGGTGATCTGGACAATATTAGTCCCTTATTTAAAGCTCAGTAAACCACTAACATTAAACAAATAATTTGAAAAACTTTATTGCAGGTTTTGCATGTCTCCCATTTCCAACATACCTGTGACTGGTCCATTTTTATTCATTATATCACATTTTTGTTTTCCCCTAAGAATTTGCCATAACTTGCAGAGAAAATTGCCAGGACAGATGTATTTCTGTACTGAAGCCTCAGCGTGCCATTCTCACACATTGTCTTTATTTGGTAGTTCTCTAGGAAACAAGGCTGATACTTTAGCTTCCCTTTCAAATTCAACTCTATATTCTAACATGTATATTTTTAAGCTGTCTGGAAGCATTGACAGTTTACATTTCCTTAAAATGAGGATAAATATAGAGTCAGTTGAACTTGCAGAAATCAATTTTCAGAAGGATTACAATCCAAACATTACAAAATGAGATATTACAGTGAAAGTGGCGGTTACTTTTGGATAGATTTCAGATCTTTCTCTAATTATAAAATATAAAATATCTCTGTAACCAAGAAGTATTTTGTGTCTGTGGGTTATATAGCTTAAGGTATTATGCATTGATTTAAAAATTACTAAACATTAAAACACAGACATAGCACTTAGAAATGAGTCCACAAACTATGCAGGACTACAGTCTTTTTTGATAAATCCCCTCTTAATTTTAAATACCTCTGTGAAACTTGCCTGGTCTACACTTATAAGACACAAGAAGCTACTTATATGTCTCAGGACATGGATCTGGTCCAAATACTCAACTATTCAGAGATATCAGATACCAGCGTTGGTCCTGGCACTCATCCATGAGTTTCTTACGAAGAGAAGAGAAATTATGAAATAAAACTGTGATGTGCACAATAATGTTATCATTTCCACCACTGAATTTTACAATTACTTTTCAATAACATGTTTCCTTTTACTCTGACATCTAGAAGTTCTATTCAATGAACACTGAAAAGATATAGACAGATAGATGATAGCTAGATAGATCAGACATGAAAATTAAAACTGTGAATTATAGCTCTGTCATTTACTTGCTCTATGACTATTAACAAATTATATCCATAAAATTTTATTTCTTTGTATTTCATGGAGATAGTAATTCCCAGCACAAGTTAAGTAAAAAACAATGTTCAAATCCAATTACTACAGAAATTAAAGATTTTTCTATATGGACAAGCTGAGTACTCTGGCTCTGGAAATGATTAGGAATACCACATAGCTCAATAATATTTGTGGCTGATTAAAATGGGAGAGGGCACACTGAATGGCAAGAAGAAAATCAAGAGAGCATGGTAACATGGAAGCCAAGGGAATTGAGTGTTTAAAAAAAGGTAGACTGGTAGGCTGTGTCAAATAAACCTAAGGAGTTAGGTCAGATAATGACATCAAAGTGTCCATCAGATTTAACAACATGGAGATCATTAATGACCTCAGTGAAGCTGGTGGTATCAGAAATAAGACTGAGTGAATTTCTATTGAGAAAGGAAAGATGGAGAGTGTGTTTTTTTAAACAGAATAAGACAAAATAATAGGTCAGTCAGAAAGCTTTCCAACTGGTAGATCCCTTAGTCCAGCTCCCATCTAGGTCACTAATGACCTCTGTCACTTACTAGCTGTGGAGCTATAGGAGAATCAGTTCATCCACCTGATTCTGTTTCCTCATCCTTAAAATGGTTTAAAAAATAGTACCTACTTCATAGAGTTATTATGTAGATTAATGGCTAGAATGCTTATGCTGTGCCAAGCAACATACCTGGCACATATTAGCTATTCAATAAATGTCAGCCATTATTATAAGAGAGGAAAGAAATTGGCCAAATTAAGATCATGTAACTAAGATCAAAATTCTAATCCAAATGTTGTAAGAAAACCATCTAGGACTAATTTCTTTCTTTTTTATTTTATTTACCTTGTCCTGGTAGTTACAGATCCAATCAGTTCCTTTCTCAAATAAAATCAGGGTATTTTACTTTTGAATGTAGAGTTATCTAGACTCTTACTCTCTGAGAAGTTGCATCTTACCTGTCTGGTTGTGACTGACACACAGTTGGCATTTTCACTGGTCCTACCAATTCGAGTTGGGCAAAAGTTTTCCTTGGAGACTTTACGACCATAAAAACCAGAAGGGATAATGATAGATGCCTTTTGTGGGTAGATGATCCCCAGTTGCTCTCCATAGCATGCATGAGCTATATCTTTCTTCAGGACTTTCTTTAGTTAGGCTCGGGGAATGTTGGAGGTAGATAATGGAGAAAAATACTGTATAACTCCCAAAGTACTTCTAGGTTCTTATAAAGGACCTCAAATTTCAACTCTGCTAAATCCCCATACAGTGCCTAAATATCTTTTATAGATTCCCAGTAATCAGTCATCTAGAATCTTCCTAAACACTTTTAATAATAGGGTATTTGTTATGTGGCTGTTGAATAGTTATATTGATTAAATGTGTTTCCTCATGTTGAATGAATTCCTGGTCTCCCTGTTGTAACTTCTGCCTATTAATTCTACTTCTATCACTAGGAGTTATAAAAAAACCAAGTCTGAGTCCTCTTTTTCATAATAATCTATGAGATATTTAAGGACAGTGACTTTCTTGCACTACAAACAAATTTTCTCAACCTAAATTGAGAAACTTCCTAAGTAATTTCCAAACTTCTCACCATACTTTAAAATCTCATGTGAACCATGTCTAGCTTGACAATAAATTTCTTAAAGTATTAGAAACAACACCAAGTAGAGTCTGAATGAAATAGAGAACAATGTGATTTCTGGAAGTCACCTTTTACTTCTACTTTGAAAACAAGCACACTATACTATTATTGCCTATCTTATGAGACTGTGTCAGACACTTTATTGACTACCCAGTATTTATTTCTACCTTTCTTTACTAATAGGAGCCTTAATTTTGTTTGTGGTAATAATGTACTCAACCCCAGTTGAGACGCTTGCTTTTTCAGGCTCTTTTTAAGCTAGGGACAGCCATGTGACACAGATATCTACCTTTCGCATGCTATGATATCGCAAAAGTTACTATAAATCCTTATCTTTTGCTTCTGCCTCTCGTCTTCCCTCCAAGTGAATCTATTAATATTCCTCTCTCTTCCTGAACTTCTACTAGCAAAATCCATTCTACCCAAATTTCTCATCCAATTCTGACTGAGGAAGTATATAGGCAGCCTACTATTCTAAGCTTATTGCCAAACTTATCTTATTTAATCCTCAAAAATACCCTATGAGCTCAGTAAAATTATTATCCACATTTTTCAAAAGAAAAGCAATGAGTATCAGAAAGGTGAAGATACTAGAGAGTAAGTAGTAAAGCTACTATTTAAACATAGTTCAACGTGTTTTTAACCCCTGCCCTGGGGTCCTCTTACTAAGAGTCCTTTGTCAAAGGGGCCAAGAAGGCTAATTAGAAGCAGCTGTGGTCTGCAGCGCTCAGAGAGAGGAATGAAAGAGGCAAGTGAATACAGCACCTTCAACTGAAATATCCAGGTTCTTGCAGTGGGACTGATTAGGACAACTCGACCCATGGAGCACGAAGATAAGCAGGGTGGGGAAATGGCTCACTCAGGAGTGACACTGAGCCAAGGGAACCCTCACCCCCAGCCAATGGAAGCAGTGAGTGATTGTGCAACCCCTGGAAACCACGCTCTTCCCATGTATCTTTGCAATCTGCTGATCAGGAGACCCCCTTGTGAGCCCATCAGGGCCTTCGGGCTGACACACAGAGTTGTGTGGAGTCTTGGCAGAGCAGATGCTCAGGCACACAAAGAGACCCAGTAGCTTTACATACTCCAGCCTCAGGATCCCCAACATACATGTCTACAACTCATGCAGGGCAAGAGAGCTGCACATACCCCTAGGAAGGGGGTGGAACCTAGGGAGCTGAACAGCATTGTTCTGTGAGCCACACTTTCATGGCACCTCACAAGATAAGACCCACTGGCTTGGAATTCCAGCCAGCTACCAGCAACAAGGTGGGTGAAGCCTGCCTGAGGCTGGACAGAGCCCCCTGTGGGCAGGGGGAGGGGTGGGCACCATCTCTGCTGTTTGGTCAACTCAGCTGTTCCAGCCTCTGGGCTTTGGAGAGTCCAAATGGTCCAGACAGGAAGGGTCCCTCCATTGCCATGCTGTGGCCAAACTGCTTCTTTAAGTGGGCCCAATCCATTCCTCCTCACTGGGCAGGACCTCCCAGCTGGGACTTCTGGCCATGCCTGCTTGCACATATTATGAACAGAGCTCTGAACTCTCTCTAGGATGGAGTGCCCTGAGGAGGGGAGGGCTGCCACCTAGGTTAGGATGATTCAGCCGTTCCAGCCTGCAAGCTTTGGAGAGTCCAAGCCAACGGGGACAGAGGTGGTTCCCCACCATGACACAGCTGTTCTGTTGAGGTGTGGTCAGATTGCTTCTTTAAGTGGGACTCCAATCCACTCCTCCTCGTGGGGCAGATCCTCCCAGCAGGGTCCTTCAAGTCAGAGCCTCTGGCCACCCCAACCCATGTTCTATGGGGCCAACAGAGCTCTAAATTCTCCCTGAGACAGAGTGCCTGAGGGGCAAGGCAGGTTACCACTTGAGCCATTCAGGCTTCTCAGCCAGTCCAGCTTCTGGGTCTTGGAAAGCCCAAACCAGACGGGGGCTGAAAGGATCCCCAACACAGCACAGCTGCTCTACCACAAAGCAGCCAGACTGCTTCTTTAACTGGGTTCCTGATCATGTTCCTCCTGACTGGGTGAGAACTTCCAACTGGAGTCTCCAGCCACCTCCTACAGGCCTGTTGGAACCAGCAATAAATCAGTAGTCCTCTGGGATGGAGCTTCCAGAGAAAGGGGCAGGATGCCATCTTTGCTGTTTCACAGTCTTCACTGGTGATACCTCCAGGTATGGGAATAACTGAGGCAAGTAGGGTCTGGAGTGAACCCCCAGCAAATGGCAGCAGCCCTACAGAAGACTGGCTAGACCATTAAAAGAAAAACAAACAAACAGAAAACAAACCCCAATATTATTGTATCATGAAAAAGAGATCAATCCATGGAGAGGATGTAACAATTATAAATATACATGCACCCAATATTAGAGAACTCAGATTCATGAAGCAAATATTACTAGATCTAAAGAGCATGGGTCAATGTAATAATAGTGAGGGATTTCAACACCGTACTCTTAGTAGACAGATCATCTAAAACACTGGATTTATATATTTATTTATTTTGAGGCCGGGTTATAAGACTGGTAAATTTTTGTATTTTTGATAGAGACAGGGTTTTACCATTTGCCCAGGCGAGCACTGAGCTCCTGGGCTCATGTGATCCACCTGCCTTGGCCTCCCAAAGTTCTGGGATTACAGGTGCGAGCCACCATGCCTGGCTGAAACACCGGATTTAAATCAGGCTTTAAACCAAATGGATCTAACGGACATTTGCAAAATATGTCATCCAATAGTTGTAGAATACACATTCTTCTCAAAAGCACATGAAATATTCTATAGAATAGGCAATATGTTATGACAAAAAACAAGTCTTAAACTTTAAAATAATTAAGTCATATCAAGCTTCTTGTCAGATCACGGTGGAAAAAAAATTAGAAATAAATAGAAAACAACTTTGGAAACCATACGATACATGGAAATTAAACAACATGCTTCAGAGAGATCATTGGGTCAATCAAGAAATTAAGATGGGAATTAAAAATCATTGAAACAAATGAAAATAAAAATACAACATCAACTAGGTGACAATACCTTGCAGGGCTGGGGCAAAGTTCTCCAGAAGGCCATGTATGCTCTGAATCAGCATCCAATATATGGTACTGTTTCTCCCATAGCCAGGATTCACGGGTCCAGGAATCAAGGGGTGGAAGTGGAAGTGGCACCACTCACCATCACCCCAAGTGAAGCAAAATTTTTGCTTCCTGTTCCCACAACATCACATTCTGCTGGCCTAGAAGTCTTAGTCCCAGAGGGAGGAATGCTGCCACCAGGAGACACAACAACGATTCCATTAAACTGGAAGCTGGATGGGAGCGGTGGCTCATGCCTGTAATCCCAGCACTTTGGGAGGCCGAGGCGGGCAGATCACCTGAGGTCAGGAGATCAAGACCAGCCTGGCCAACATGGTGAAACTCCATCTCTACTAAAAATACAAAAAAATTAACCAGGCATGGTGGCAGGTGCCTGTAATCCCAGCTACTTGGGAGGCTGTGGCAGGAGAATTGATTGAACCTAGGAGACGGAGGTCGCAGTGAGCTGAGATCGTGCCATTGCACTCCAGCCTGGGCAACAAGAGTGAAACTCTGTCTCAAAATAAGGAATACATAGAAACCCTGAACAGACCAATCACAAGCAGAAAGACTGAATCAGTAATAAAAAGTATATTGCCAACCAAAAACGCCCAGGTCCAGATAGATTCACAGCTGAATTTTACCAGACATTCAAAGAAGAATTGGTACCAATCCCACTGAAACTATTGCAAAAGATAGAGAAAAGGGGATCCTCCCTAAATTATTCTGTGATGTCCGTATCATTCTAATACCAAAACCAGCAAAGAACATAACAAAAAAATAAAATTACAGACCAATATCCCTGATGAACACAGATGGAAAAATCCTCAACAAAATACCAGCTAAACAAATCCAACAGCACATCAAAAACACAATACACCATGATCAACTGGGTTTCCCAAGGATGCAGGGAAGGTTTAACATACACAAGTCAATAAATGTGATACACAACATAAACAGAATTAAAAACAAAAACCATATGATCATCTCAATAGAGGCACAAAAAGCATTTGATGAAATCCAGCATCCCTTTATGATAACCCCCCCCCCCAGCAAAATAGGCATAGAAGGGATTTGTTTAAAAAACAAAACAAAACAAAACAAAAAACAGCTATATATGACAAACCCATAGCCAATATCAAACTAAATAGGAAAAGGTGAAAGCATGCCCCCTGAGAAGTGGAACATGCCCACTTTCACCACTTCTATTCAACATAGTACTGGAAGTCCTAGTCAGACCAATCAAGCAAGAGAGAGAAATAAGGGTCATCCAAATTTAAAAAGAAAAAGTCAAATTATCACTGTTTCTTAATGATACGGCCATATACCTAGAAGACTCCTCCAAAAGACACCTAGATTTGATAAACAAGTTCAGTAAAGTCTCAGGTTACAAAATCAATGTACAAAAATTGGTAGCACTACTATACACCAACAATTACCAAGCTGAAAATCAAATAAAAAACTCAATCTCTTTTACAACAGCTGCAAAACATTTAATACCTAGGAATATACTTAACCATTTAATACCTAGGAATATACTTAACCAAAGAGGTGAAAAATCTCTACCAGGAGAATTACAAAACACTGGTGAAAGAAATCACAGATGACACAAACAAATGGAAACACATCCTATGCTCATGGATTTGAAGAATCAATATTGTGAAAATGACCATACTGCCCGAAGGAATCTAGAGATTCAGTGCAATTCCCATCAAAATGCTAACATTGCTTTTCAAAGATTTAGAAAAAAACAATCCTAAAATTCATATGGAACCAAAAAAGAGCCCAAATAGCCAGAGCAATCATAATTAAAAATTAAAATATGGAGGCATGACATTCCTGGACTTCAATTTATAATACAAGGCTATAGTTACTAAAACAGTATGGAACTGGTATAAAAGTAGGCACATAGAACAATGGGACAGAACAGAGAACCCAGAAATAAAGCCAAATATTTACAACGAGCTAATCCTCAAAAAAGCATACAAAAACATAAATTGGGGAAAGGACACTCGATTTAATACATGGTGCTAGGAAAACTGGCTAGCCACATGTAGAAGGATGAAACTGGATCTGTATTTTTCACCTTATACAAAAATCAATTCAAGATGGAAAAAAGACTTAAATTTAAGACCTGTAACCATACAAATTATAAAAGATAACCTTAAAAAATGTCTCTGGATATTGGCCTAGAGAAAGAATTCACGACTAAAAACCCCAAAAGCAAATGCAACAGAAACAAAAATAAATGGGACCTAATTAAACTAAAACACTATGCACAGCAAAAGAAATAATCATCAGAGTAAACAGATAACCCACAGAATGGGAGGAAATATTTGCAAATTATGCAGCCAACAAAGGACTAGTATATAGAATCTATAATGAATGCAACAAATCAGCAAGAAAAAAATGAAAATAATCCCATCAAAGAGTAAGCAAATAACATGAATAAACATTCATCAAAAGAAGATACACAAATGGCCACAAAACATATGAAAAAATACTCAACATCACTAATCATCAGGGAAATGCGCATTAAAACCACAATGAGATACCACCTTACTCCTGCAAGAATGGCCATTATTAAAAAGTCAAAAAAGCAGTAGACGTTGGCGTGGATGTGGTGAAAAGGGATGGTGCATACACTGCTAGGTGGGAATGTATAACCTCTATGGGAAATAGTATGGAGATTCCTTAAAGAACTAAAAGTAGATCTACCACGTGATCCAGCAATCCCACTACCGGGTATCTGCCCAAAGGAAAAAAAGTCATTATATGAAAAAGACACATGCACACATGTGTTTATTTCAGCACAATTCACAAATGCAAAGATATGGAACGAACCTAAGCACCAATCAACCAATGAGTAGATACAGAAAATGTGGTATGTATACACCATGGAGAACTACTCAGCCATAAAGAGGAACAGAATAATGTCATTTGCAGCAACTCGGATGGAGCTGGAGGCCATTATTCTAAGCGGAGGAACTCAGGAATGGAAGACCAAATTACCCTATGTTCTCACCCGTAAGTGGGAGCTAAGCTATGAGAATGCAAAGACATAGAGAGTGAAATAACGGACTCTGGAAACACAGAAGGGGGAGAGTGTGAGGGTATGGGATTAAAAAAACTACATATTGGGTACAATGTACACTACTCGGGTGATGAGTGCACTAAAATCTCAGAATTTACCACTATAGAATTCATCCATTTAACCAAAAACCACTTGTAAGACAAAAGTTATTGAAATTAAAAAAAAAAAAAAAATTAAACAGTTATTGAGCAACTACTATGTTCTGGGTTCTAATTCAGGGGTGGGCAAACTATAGCCCCAGAATTTGGCCCACAGCCTGCTTTTGTACGGACTGAGAGTTAAGAATAGTTTTTACACGTTTAAAGGATTGCAAAGACAAACATACAAAGAAACAAAGAAGACTGTGCAACAGAGATCATCTGCGGTCTGTAAAGACTAACACATTTCTATCTGGCCCTTGACAGAAAGAGTCTGTGGGCTGCTGGTCTCCTCTAACGGTGATAGAGATGCCTACACGGTTAACATTAATCCTTGGCACCAGAATCCTCAGCACCTAGGAACCAGATCTTGCCTAATACACTAATTTCAGTCTTGATCACCTTCCTCCGGCGTAGCGGTTCTCAAACGTCTTTGTCTTTGTGCTATTCGCGTATAAAATATTCTTTCATAAGCAACACTTCTCCTTTTAGGAGTGCCTCATAATGGGGAGAAGGGGAACCCCAACACCCTTTAAGGGTTCACTGCTTCGCTGCCACCATTTCCGACGGTTTACACTGTTTTAAATGTGGATCTGGAATTGTTTTCAAGTTAAAAAGCAAAGGAATCATGTCCTCTGAAAATATTTGCTTTTGGCATGCTATAAATCAGTGTTGACTTTTGATATTGATGTGGTACATTAGGAGGGAATTCTCAAAAATGCTGAAATCTGGCCCCGGCCCAGTTATCACTGCTCTTAAGTTTCTGAGGGAGATACATGAATGAGCCCACGGCAAATGGAAAATGAGGAGTTTCAGTGTTTCCTAGAATTATGCTCAGCTACCCAGTACCTGACTGTCTGGTTATCCTTCCCTTCACCTCCCTGATGCAAGGAGTTTGGACCAGAGGCCTAAGGGGGCTTCTCCTGAAGCCCAAATCCCAAACTGGTCACCAGTCATGCTCCGTAACTCCTAAACCTGACAATAAGCCAGCCGGCCAGGTCTGCAGCCCGGGTTAAGAGGAGCATACCAGGAAACAGCCAAAGAGCAAAGGACCATGAGCCCTTCAACCGCTTTTACAATAATTTGGGCTAGGCGTTCAGGGCTCCGTAGGACCCTTCCTGGCAGCCAAGTGAGAGTGAGAGAAAGAGGAATGACGGTGCTTCCCGTTACTTCCACACTGTTGAAATAGAAGTAGAAGCAGAAAAGAACACCCTACAAGTCCCACCCATTTTGAGGCACTCAACTCACAGTGACAACCCTCCACACCTCTCCCCCGCAAAAAGACGCATAACAAAAACACCTACTCCAAACTGTGTCCTTATATCTCAGCCCTGAAGATCAGTATTGTGTGCCACTTCGGCCCAAAGGATGCATTTCCCCAGGGTTGAAAGTCTGAGAAAGAGGCTATATTCCGAAGGGTTCTTGGTGTCACCATCAAAAGGATCAAAAAGACGCAATAAATAAGAAAACAGCTTAGTTGGGTTGCATGCTCCATTTGAGCCAGTAAGCCTTGGAAACTTAAGTGTTTTCAAATGGAACGCCATCCTGCTTTTGGGGAACACGGAGGCTGCCTTGCAGTCACATGATCGCACACCACCAAAGGGCCACGCACTCTGATTTCACCCACTTAACTAAAAGTTGCAGCAAAATCCCTATTACAGGCCAGGCGTGGTGGCTCATGCCTGTAATCCCAGCACTTTGGGACCCCGAGGAGGGTGGCTCATTTGAGGTCAGGAGTTGGAGACCAGCTTGGCCAACATGGTGAGACCCCGTCTCTATTAAAAATACAAAAATTAGCCTAGCATGGTGGTGCGCGCCTGTAATCCCAGGTACTCTGGAGGCCGAGGTAGGAGAATCGCTTGAACCCAGGAGGCGGAGGTTGCAGTGAGCCGAGATCACGCCACTGTGCTCCAGCCTGGGTGACAGAGTGAGACTCCATCTCGGGGATGGGGGGCGGGGGGAATCCCTATTACAAATAAAAGCTGTTGTGATCCACACTGCATATACCTCTGGGAAAAGAACCGGAACCGTGAATTCCAATGCAAATTGATGCATCGGCACCGGACCCGCTGCATTGGACACGTTTGCATTGCAGTCACCCCAGTACGGAGCACATCACAGATGATCTCTGCAGGTTCGTTGCCCTGGGGCAGGTTCGTTGCCCACATAGGAGGCAGGCATAGTGCAAATTTCAAAGGAACGAACACATCCTGGAGCCCAAAGAGCTATCTGGTTCTGCTTCTGGCCTCCTGACAAGTAGGGAAGAGAGTCACATTTTATAGACGAGGGACACCAAAACCACACATGAGGAGTGCAAGAGTAGCTTTATCATGGATTTAGGGCTGTGGTTACAAGGAAGCTGTAAGGAATAAAATGACTCCCCTGCCACGAAGACGTACTGTGCCGACGAGTGGAAGGAGAAATGTGGCCATTACAAAGACACAGAAATACGTTCAGAAATGAGGGGCAGGATGAAATCATCGAGGGTAGGTATTTAGAGGGAGAGTGCCGTGCAAAATAAAATCCTCACTATGAAACAAAGGCGGAGGCAGGAGGCTGCGTTGGGTGGAAGAAGCAGAGGAAGGAGACGAAAGGGACTGTCATTTTCATGTCGTGGCTTTTTAGAAGATGGCGGTGTCCTCTACTCTGATTCTATCAAAGTGTGTTCTTGGGATGCAGGTAACGTTCAGCCAACGAAATAATTCCTATGGCGGCAACAGGAATAACAAAACGCAGAAGCGGGAACGATGTCTTTTTTATTCCTCCCCAGGTGCAAACGTGGATGTGTGAGGTTTGGTAACAGGCAAAGTCATCTGGTTCACGTGACTGATGGGAATCCCCTGCGGTCTGGGCAAAAAGTCACTGGGTGAATGGGATGGATCAGACTCCCTGTCCTGAGGGGGAGACGGTTTCTTGCAGAACGAGGTGAAGGAGGTGGTTCTGCTCAGCAGTCAACAGTGGCCACATCTCCACCTGCAGCGACTTGATGGCTTCCGTGTCCTTTTCGTGGGCAGCCATGACCAAAGACTGGAGCAGCAGAAAGAGCTCCTCGGGAAGCTGGCCGCTGCTCTCCTGCCCGTGGCTGTCAAAAGCCTCCCAGGAGTACTTCTCCAGGGTCTGGGCGTGCTCCGGCAGCAGCTTGGCCGGCGGTGGTTGTAGGAGGAGCAGCAGCAGCACGCGGGACACCTCGCAGCGGACCAGCACGTCCGAGAAGGCGCCCAGGGCGGCGGGAGAGGGCGCCGCCGAGCCGGAGTTTGGAGGAAGCAGCGCGGCCGGTAGGGCGGGGGTCGCCCCGGTCCCGGGCCCGGGCTGGGGCCCCGGCGGCGGGGGCGGCGGCAGTGACTGCACCGGGTGGCTGCCGTGCTCCCGCGCCAGGCGCTGCATGCGCGTGAAGACCGCCAGGGCGCCGGTGTAGTCGCGCGCCAGCAGCTGGCAGGAGGCGGCCTCGCCCAGCGCCTGCAGCGCGGCCAGGGGCAGCTGGGGCAGCTGGAGCTGGGCGGCGCGCTGGAAGTGACCGGCGGCGGCGGCCGGCTGGCCCAGGTCGCGCAGGGCGGCGGCCAGCTCGAGGCAGAGGGCGGCGGCGGCGGCCGGCTGGCCCAGCTCGAGGTGCAGACGCACCGCGGCGCCCAGGGCGCTGGCGGCGGCCTGCAGCGGCTCCCCGTAGGCGGCGGGGCAGACCAGGCGCTGGCGCGCGTCGCGCTCCTGCCGCAGGAAGAGGCGGGCGGCCTCGGTGAGGGCCAGCGCCTCCCCGGGCCCGTGGAAGAGCGCCTGCTGGCAGCGCGCCACCGCCAGCTGGCACCAGGCCGCGTACGGCAGACACTCCTGGGCGCGCAGCTCCCGGCCCAGCTGTCCGAACTGCTCGCCGGCCTCCGCCACGTTCGGCTTCCGCAGGAACCGCTTCTTCAACTTGTTCGATACCAGCCGGTAGCGGGCCAGGAAGTCCCCGGCCTCGGGTCCCGGGCCGGCGCCGCCGCCCAGGCCGGCCGCCGCCGCCGCCATGCTCGCCGCCCCAGGCACTTCCGGACGCGCTGCCGCAGCTGGCGGACGGGCGGGACGGGGCGGGGCGGGGCGGGGCGACGTGCCCTGCGTCCCCCTTGGCGGGCTGCCGGCGTGCCGGCGCCCGCTCCCCAGCCCGAGCGTGCCCCTTGCCCTGGTGATGTGCAAAGAGCGGGATCGGAGGCGGGGCCTGGCCGGGCTGTGAGCGGCGCATGCAAATCCAGGGTCTCGGGGATGCGGAGCCAAGACCCTGGGAAGGTACGCGGGGCCTGGCCGGGCGCCAGCTGCTGCTAGCTCGGCTGCAATGCAGATGGTCTCGCTTGCTGAAGGCCTCCCACAGCCTCTCCATCTGAACATGACCCAAACTAAACTCGTGACCCTAATTCCGTGTCCGTGCATTTCTCGACTGTTTTCCCCCCACCGCTCACTCCTCCATCTTCCTGTCCAGGGCCCCTTGCCAAGCGCCGGGTCCACCTCTCCGTCCCCAGCCCGGTTGCCTTTAGGAGTCCATCCTGTCGCAAGGCTGCAGTCATGGTCTTGAGGCCCACCCGCCCCAACGAACGCCATCATGCTGAGGACTTTCCCGGGCAGGCCCTGACTTGCTCGGAACCAGCGGGGGTGTCCCCTTCCCACCCAGGGCCAGTCCCCTGCACTGTCACCGGGAGGGACCGCTCCTCTGTGCCATCCCTGACTCCCACCCAACCCCAGACCCCCACCACCTCTCCATCCCTCCAGCTGTGGAGGTCTCACAACCCCCCACCCCACTCACCGCCCACGCCCCCAACACACCCCATGTCACCGCCCAGCCCCCCCCCACCCCATGTCACCACCCACCCCCCCCACCCATCTCACCGCCCACGCCCCCCCCACCCCAAGGCAAAGTGACTGAAGCAGGCAGGTGGGTTCCTTTAAACATTTTATTGACAGAATTAATGAAGACCCAAGACTTTGGGGCCCGGGTGGTGGGGGTTGATTTAAGGCCGGGGGTTCGGGCCGGGGGATTTGAGGCCGGGGAGTTTGGGGCTGGGTGGGTGGACGAGTGGACCTGCCAGGTCCCAGGGGCCGGGCGTCAGAAGCTAGTCCCCGCCGGGGGCCACTTGAGAGATGGTGGTTGTGTCAAAAAGGGTGCTCAGCAGCCTGTTGTTGTGAACCGCCATGTCCAGCAGCAGTGGAGTGATGTTCCTCTCTCCGTTGTTCTGGGCCTCGTTGCCCGCCAGCTCCAGGACCTTGGCCGTCAGGTACTCGATCACCGCAGCGAGGTAGACCGGCGCCGTGGGACTCAGGCGCTGAGCGTAGTGGCCCTCCCGTAGACCGCGCTCCACCTGGCTCACCGAAAACGAAAGCTCCGCTCGGACGGTGCGAGAGCGGGTCCGCCCCCGGCCACCAGCCCTGGAGGACCGGCGATGGCTCCTCCTCTCCGACATGCTGGGCGTTGAGTGTGCTATCTCGGCTTGCCCTAGCTAGACAAGATGGCTCTCAAGATGACAGTTACCGCGTCCAGTACTGTGTATCCTAGCGACCAGGGCCCAGCCCCTCATTGGCTGGGGAGCCGAAACCAATGGGCACGCACGTCCGGTGAGGGGCACGCACGCGGTGAGGGGCACGCACGCGGTGAG
>NW_027257694.1:0-84978 GCF_043159975.1 Macaca nemestrina | reverse complement strand
TGGTTACAGCTTCCCCTCAAGAAGCCTTTCGCTAAGACAGTTCTTGTGGAATTGGCAAAGTGATATTTGGAAGCCCATAAGGGGCTATGGTGAAAAAGGAAACATCCTCAGATGAAATCTACAAAGAAGCTTTCTGAGAAACTGCTTAGTGTTTCTGTGAATTCATCTCACAGAGTTACATCTGTGTTTCGTAGATCTCTTTGCTAGCCTTAATTCTGTGGAATCTGAGAACAGATATTTCGGATCCCTTGGAAGACTATAGGGCCAAAGGAAATATCCTCCGATAACAAAGAGAAAGAAGCTTTCTGAGAAACTTCTTTGTGTTCTGTGAAATCATCTCACAGAGTTACAGCTTTCCCCTCAAGAAGCCTTTCACTAAGACAGTTCTTGTGGAATTGGCAAAGTGATACTTGGAAGCCCATAGAGGGCTATGGTGAAAAAGGAAATATCCTCAGATGAAATCTGGAAAGAAGCTTTCTGAGAAACTGCTTTGTGTTCTGTTAATTCATCTCACAGAGTTACATCTGTATTTCGTGGATCTCTTTGCTAGCCTTATTTCTGTGGAATCTGAGAACAGATATTTCGGATCCCTTGGAAGACTATAGGGCCAAATGAAATATCCTCCGATAACAAAGAGAAAGAAGCTTTCTGAGAAACTTCTTTGTGTTCTCTGAAATCATCTCACAGAGTTACAGCATTCCCCTCAAAAAAGCCTTTCGCTAAGACAGTTCTTGTGGAATTGGCAAAGTGATATTTGGAAGCCCATAGAGGGCTATGGTGAAAAAGGAAATATCCTCAGATGAAATGTGGAAAGAAGCTTTCTGAGAAACTGCTTAGTGTTCTGTTAATTCATCTCACAGAGTTACATCTGTATTTCGTGGATCTCTTTGCTAGCCTTATTTCTGTGGAATCTGAGAACAGATATTTCGGATCCCTTGGAAGACTATAGGGCCAAAGGAAATATCCTCCGATAACAAAGAGAAAGAAGCTTTCTGAGAAACTTCTTTGTGTTCTGTGAAATCATCTCACAGAGTTACAGCTTTCCCCTCAAGAAGCCTTTCGCTAAGACAGTTCTTGTGGAATTGGCAAAGTGATATTTGGAAGCCCAGAGAGGGCTATGGTGAAAAAGGAAATATCCTCAGATGAAATCTGGAAAGAAGCTTTCTGAGAAACTGCTTAGTGTTCTGTGAATTCATCTCACAGAGTTACACCTGTATTTCGTGGATCTCTTTGCTAGCCTTATTTCTGTGGAATCTGAGAACAGATATTTCGGATCCCTTGGAAGACTATAGGGCCAAAGGAAATATCCTCCGATAACAAAGAGAAAGAAGCTTTCTGAGAAACTTCTTTGTGTTCCGTGAAATCATCTCACAGAGTTACAGCATTCCCCTGAAGAAGCCTTTCGCTAAGACAGTTCTTGTGGCATTGGCAAAGTGATATTTGGAAGCCACTAGGGGGCTATGGTGAAAAAGGAAATATCCTCACATGAAATCTGGAAAGAAGCTTTCTGAGAAACTGCTTAGTGTTCTGTTAATTCATCTCACAGAGTTACATCTGTATTTCGTGGATCTCTTTGCTAGCCTTATTTCTGTGGAATCTGAGAACAGATATTTCGGATCCCTTGGAAGACTATAGGGCCAAAGGAAATATCCTCCGATAACAAAGAGAAAGAAGCTTTCTGAGAAACTTCTTTGTGTTCTGTGAAATCATCTCACAGAGTTACAGCTTTCCCCTCAAGAAGCCTTTCACTAAGACAGTTCTTGTGGAATTGGCAAAGTGATACTTGGAAGCCCATAGAGGGCTATGGTGAAAAAGGAAATATCCTCAGATGAAATCTGGAAAGAAGCTTTCTGAGAAACTGCTTTGTGTTCTGTTAATTCATCTCACAGAGTTACATCTGTATTTCGTGGATCTCTTTGCTAGCCTTATTTCTGTGGAATCTGAGAACAGATATTTCGGATCCCTTGGAAGACTATAGGGCCAAATGAAATATCCTCCGATAACAAAGAGAAAGAAGCTTTCTGAGAAACTTCTTTGTGTTCTCTGAAATCATCTCACAGAGTTACAGCATTCCCCTCAAAAAAGCCTTTCGCTAAGACAGTTCTTGTGGAATTGGCAAAGTGATATTTGGAAGCCCATAGAGGGCTATGGTGAAAAAGGAAATATCCTCAGATGAAATCTGGAAAGAAGCTTTCTGAGAAACTGCTTAGTGTTCTGTTAATTCATCTCACAGAGTTACATCTGTATTTCGTGGATCTCTTTGCTAGCCTTATTTCTGTGGAATCTGAGAACAGATATTACGGATCCCTTGGAAGACTATAGGGCCAAATGAAATATCCTCGGATAACAAACAGAAAGAAGCTTTCTGAGGAAATTCTTTGTGTTCTGTGAAATCATCTCACACAGTTACAGCATTCCCCTCAAGAAGCCTTTCGCTAAGACAGTTCTTGTGGAACTGGCAAAGTGATATTTGGAAGCCCATAGAGGGCTATGGTGAAAAAGGAATTATCCTCACATGAAATCTGGAAAGAAGCTTTCTGAGAAACTGCTTAGTGTTCTGTTAATTCATCTCACAGAGTTACATCTGTATTTCGTGGATCTCTTTGCTAGCCTTATTTCTGTGGAATCTGAGAACAGATATTTCGGATCCCTTGGAAGACTATAGGGCCAAAGGAAATATCCTCCGATAACAAAGAGAAAGAAGCTTTCTGAGAAACTTCTTTGTGATCTGTGAAATCATCTCACAGAGTTACAGCTTTCCCCTCAAGAAGCCTTTCGCTAAGACAGTTCTTGTGGAATTGGCAAAGTGATATTTGGAAGCCCAGAGAGGGCTATGGTGAAAAAGGAAATATCCTCAGATGAAATCTGGAAAGAAGCTTTCTGAGAAACTGCTTAGTGTTCTGTGAATTCATCTCACAGAGTTACATCTGTATTTCGTGGATCTCTTTGCTAGCCTTATTTCTGTGGAATCTGAGAACAGATATTTCGGATCCCTTGGAAGACTATAGGGCCAAAGGAAATATCCTCCGATAACAAAGAGAAAGAAGCTTTCTGAGAAACTTCTTTGTGTTCTGTGAAATCATCTCACAGAGTTACAGCTTTCACCTCAAGAAGCCTTTCGCTAAGACAGTTCTTGTGGAATTGGCAAAGTGATATTTGGAAGCCCATAGAGGGCTATGGTGAAAAAGGAAATATCCTCAGATGAAATCTGGAAAGAAGCTTTCTGAGAAACTGCTTAGTGTTCTGTTAATTCATCTCACAGACTTACATCTGTATTTCGTGGATCTCTTTGCTAGCCTTATTTCTGTGGTACCTGAGAACAGATATTTCGGATCCCTTTGAAGACTATAGGGCCAAAGGAAATATCCTCCGATAACAAAGAGAAAGAAGCTTTCTGAGAAACTTCTTTGTGTTCTGTGAAATCATCTCACAGAGTTACAGCTTTCCCCTCAAGAAGCCTTTCGCTAAGACAGTTCTTGTGGAATTGGCAAAGTGATATTTGGAAGCCCATAGAGGGCTATGGTGAAAAAGGAAATATCCTCAGATGAAATCTGGAAAGAAGCTTTCTGAGAAACTGCTTAGTGTTCTGTTAATTCATCTCACAGAGTTACATCTGTATTTCGTGGATCTCTTTGCTAGCCTTATTTCTGTGGAATCTGAGAACAGATATTTCGGATCCCTTGGAAGACTATAGGGCCAAAGGAAATATCCTCCGATAACAAACAGAAAGAAGCTTTCTGAGAAACTTCTTTGTGTTCTGTGAAATCATCTCACAGAGTTACAGCTTTCCCCTCAAGAAGCCTTTCGCTAAGACAGTTCTTGTGGAATTGGCAAAGTGATATTTGGAAGCCCATAGAGGGCTATGGTGAAAAAGGAAATATCCTCACATGAAATCTGGAAAGAAGCTTTCTGAGAAACTGCTTAGTGTTCTGTTAATTCATCTCACAGAGTTACATCTGTATTTCGTGGATCTCTTTGCTAGCCTTATTTCTGTGGAATCTGAGAACAGATATTTCGGATCCCTTGGAAGACTATAGGGCCAAAGGAAATATCCTCCGATAACAAACAGAAAGAAGCTTTCTGAGAAACTTCTTTGTGTTCTGTGAAATCATCTCACAGAGTTACAGCTTTCCCCTCAAGAAGCCTTTCGCTAAGACAGTTCTTGTGGAATTCGCAAGGTGATATTTGGAACCCCTAGAGGGCTATGGTGAAAAAGGAAATATCCTCAGATGACATCTGGAAGGAAGCTTTCTGAGAAACTGCTTAGTGTTCTGTTAATTCATCTCACAGAGTTACATCTGTATTTCGTGGATCTCTTTGCTAGCCTTATTTCTGTGGAATCTGAGAACAGATATTTCGGATCCCTTGGAAGACTATAGGGCCAAAGGAAATATCCTCCGATAACAAAGAGAAAGAAGCTTTCTGAGAAACTTCTTTGTGTTCTGTGAAATCATCTCACAGAGTTACAGCTTTCCCCTCAAGAAGCCTTTCGCTAAGACAGTTCTTGTGGAATTGGCAAAGTGATATTTGGAAGCCCATAGAGGGCTATGGTGAAAAAGGAAATATCCTCAGATGAAATGTGGAAAGAAGCTTTCTGAGAAACTGCTTAGTGTTCTGTTAATTCATCTCACAGAGTTACATCTGTATTTCGTGGATCTCTTTGCTAGCCTTATTTCTGTGGAATCTGAGAACAGATATTTCGGATCCCTTGGAAGACTATAGGGCCAAAGGAAATATCCTCCGATAACAAAGAGAAAGAAGCTTTCTGAGAAACTTCTTTGTGTTCTGTGAAATCATCTCACAGAGTTACAGCTTTCCCCTCAAGAAGCCTTTCGCTAAGACAGTTCTTGTGGAATTGGCAAAGTGATATTTGGAAGCCCATAGAGGGCTATGGTGAAAAAGGAAATATCCTCAGATGAAATCTGGAAAGAAGCTTTCTGAGAAACTGCTTAGTGTTCTGTTAATTCATCTCACAGAGTTACATCTGTATTTCGTGGATCTCTTTGCTAGCCTTATTTCTGTGTAATCTGAGAACAGATATTTCGGAACCCTTGGAAGACTATAGGGCCAAAGGAAATATCCTCCGATAACAAAGAGAAAGAAGCTTTCTGAGAAACTTCTTTGTGTTCTGTGAAATCATCTCACAGTGTTACAGCTTTGCCCTCAAGAAGCCTTTCGCTAAGACAGTTCTTGTGGAATTGGCAAAGTGATATTTGGAAGCCCATAGAGGGCTATGGTGAAAAAGGAAATATCCTCACATGAAATCTGGAAAGAAGCTTTCTGAGAAACTGCTTAGTGTTCTGTTAATTCATCTCACAGAGTTACATCTGTATTTCGTGGATCTCTTTGCTAGCCTTATTTCTGTGGAATCTGAGAACAGATATTTCGGATCCCTTGGAAGACTATAGGGCCAAAGGAAATATCCTCCGATAACAAAGAGAAAGAAGCTTTCTGAGAAACTTCTTTGTGTTCTGTGAAATCATCTCACAGAGTTACAGCTTTCCCCTCAAGAAGCCTTTCTCTAAGACAGTTCTTGTGGAATTGGAAAAGTGATATTTGGAAGCCCGTAGAGGGCTATGGTGAAAAAGGAAATATCCTCAGATGAAATCTGGAAAGAAGCTTTCTGAGAAACTGCTTTGTGTTCTGTTAATTCATCTCACAGAGTTACATCTGTATTTCGTGGATCTCTTTGCTAGCCTTATTTCTGTGGAATCTGAGAACAGATATTTCGGATCCCTTGGAAGACAATAGGGCCAAATGAAATATCCTCGGATAACAAACAGAAAGAAGCTTTCTGAGGAAATTCTTTGTGTTCTGTGAAATCATCTCACAGAGTTACAGGATTCCCCTCAAGAAGCCTTTCGCTAAGAAAGTTCTTGTGGAATTGGCAAAGTGATATTTGGAAGCCCATAGAGGGCTATGGTGAAAAAGGAAATATCCTCACATGAAATGTGGAAAGAAGCTTTCTGAGAAACTGCTTAGTGTTCTGTTAATTCATCTCACAGAGTTACATGTGTATTTCGTGGATCTCTTTGCTAGCCTTATTTCTGTGGAATCTGAGAACAGATATTTCGGATCCCTTGGAAGACTAGAGGGCCAAAGGAAATATCCTCCGATAACAAAGAGAAAGAAGCTTTCTGAGAAACTTCTTTGTGTTCTGTGAAATCATCTCACAGAGTTACAGCTTTCCCCTCAAGAAGCCTTTCGCTAAGACAGTTCTTGTGGAATTGGCAAAGTGATATTTGGAAGCCCAGAGAGGGCTATGGTGAAAAAGGAAATATCCTCAGATGAAATCTGGAAAGAAGCTTTCTGAGAAACTGCTTAGTGTTCTGTGAATTCATCTCACAGAGTTACATCTGTATTTCGTGGATCTCTTTGCTAGCCTTATTTCTGTGGAATCTGAGAACAGATATTTCGGATCCCTTGGAAGACTATAGGGCCAAAGGAAATATCCTCCGATAACAAACAGAAAGAAGCTTTCTGAGAAACTTCTTTGTGTTCCGTGAAATCATCTCACAGAGTTACAGCTTTCCCCTCCAGAAGCCTTTCGCTAAGACAGTTCTTGTGGAATTGGCAAAGTGATATTTGGAAGCCACAAGGGGGCGATGGTGAAAAAGGAAATATCCTCAGATGAAATCTGGAAAGAAGCTTTCTGAGAAACTGCTTAGTGTTCTGTTAATTCATCTCACAGACTTACATCTGTATTTCGTGGATCTCTTTGCTAGCCTTATTTCTGTGGTATCTGAGAACAGATATTTCGGATCCCTTGGAAGACTATAGGGCCAAGGGAAATATCCTCCGATAACAAAGAGAAAGAAGCTTTCTGAGAAATTTCTTTGTGTTCTGTGAAATCATCTCACAGAGTTACAGCTTTCCCCTCGAGAAGCCTTTCCCTAAGACAGTTCTTGTGGAATTGGCAAAGTGATATTTGGAAGCCCATAGAGGGCTATGGTGAAAAAGGAAATATCCTCCGATGAAATGTGGAAAGAAGCTTTCTGAGAAACTGCTTAGTGTTCTGTTAATTCATCTCACAGAGTTACATCTGTATTTCGTGGATCTCTTTGCTAGCCTTATTTCTGTGGAATCTGAGAACAGATATTTCGGATCCCTTGGAAGACTATAGGGCCAAAGGAAATATCCTCCGATAACAAAGAGAAAGAAGCTTTCTGAGAAACTTCTTTGTGTTCTGTGAAATCATCTCACAGAGTTACAGCTTTCCCCTCAAGAAGCCTTTCGCTAAGACAGTTATTGTGGAATTGGCAAAGTGATATTTGGAAGCCCATAGAGGGCTATGGTGAAAAAGGAAATATCCTCAGATGAAATCTGGAAAGAAGCTTTCTGAGAAACTGCTTAGTGTTCTGTGAATTCATATCACAGAGTTACATCTGTATTTCGTGGATCTCTTTGCTAGCCTTATTTCTGTGGAATCTGAGAACAGATATTTCGGATCCCTTGGAAGACTATAGGGCCAAAGGAAATATCCTCCGGTAACAAACAGAAAGAAGCTTTCTGAGAAACTTCTTTGTGTTCTGTGAAATCATCTCACAGAGTTACAGCTTTCCCCTCAAGAAGCCTTTCGCTAAGACAGTTCTTGTGGAATTGGCAAAGTCATATTTGGAAGCCACAAGGGGGCGATGGTGAAAAAGGAAATATCCTCAGATGAAATCTGGAAAGAAGCTTTCTGAGAAACTGCTTAGTGTTCTGTTAATTCATCTCACAGAGTTACATCTGTATTTCGTGGATCTCTTTGCTAGCCTTATTTCTGTGGAATCTGAGAACAGATATTTCGGATCCCTTGGAAGACTATAGGGCCAAAGGAAATATCCTCCGATAACAAACAGAAAGAAGCTTTCTGAGAAACTTCTTTGTGTTCTGTGAAATCATCTCACAGAGTTACAGCTTTCACCTCAAGAAGCCTTTCGCTAAGACAGTTCTTGTGGAATTGGCAAAGTGATATTTGGAAGCCCATAGAGGGCTATGGTGAAAAAGGAAATATCCTCAGATGAAATCTGGAAAGAAGCTTTCTGAGAAACTGCTTAGTGTTCTGTTAATTCATCTCACAGACTTACATCTGTATTTCGTGGATCTCTTTGCTAGCCTAATTTCTGTGGTATCTGAGAACAGATATTTCGGATCCCTTGGAAGACTACAGGGCCAAAGGAAATATCCTCCGATAACAAAGAGAAAGAAGCTTTCTGAGAAACTTCTTTGTGTTCTGTGAAATCATCTCACAGAGTTACAGCTTTCCCCTCAAGAAGCCTTTCGCTAAGACAGTTCTTGTGGAATTGGCAAAGTGATATTTGGAAGCCCAGAGAGGGCTATGGTGAAAAAGGAAATATCCTCAGATGAAATCTGGAAAGAAGCTTTCTGAGAAACTGCTTAGTGTTCTGTGAATTCATCTCACAGAGCTACACCTGTATTTCGTGGATCTCTTTGCTAGCCTTATTTCTGTGGAATCTGAGAACAGATATTTCGGATCCCTTGGAAGACTATAGGGCCAAAGGAAATATCCTCCGATAACAAACAGAAAGAAGCTTTCTGAGAAACTTCTTTGTGTTCCGTGAAATCATCTCACAGAGTTACAGCATTCCCCTCAAGAAGCCTTTCGCTAAGACAGTTCTTGTGGAATTGGCAAAGTGATATTTGGAAGCCACTAGGGGGCTATGGTGAAAAAGGAAATATCCTCAGATGAAATCTGGAAAGAAGCTTTCTGAGAAACTGCTTAGTGTTCTGTTAATTCATCTCACAGAGTTACATCTGTATTTCGTGGATCTCTTTGCTAGCCTTATTTCTGTGGAATCTGAGAACAGATATTTCGGATCCCTTGGAAGACTATAGGGCCAAAGGAAATATCCTCCGATAACAAAGAGAAAGAAGCTTTCTGAGAAACTTCTTTGTGTTCTGTGAAATCATCTCACAGAGTTACAGCTTTCCCCTCAAGAAGCCTTTCACTAAGACAGTTCTTGTGGAATTGGAAAAGTGATACTTGGAAGCCCATAGAGGGCTACGGTGAAAAAGGAAATATCCTCAGATGAAATCTGGAAAGAAGCTTTCTGAGAAACTGCTTTGTGTTCTGTTAATTCATCTCACAGAGTTACATCTGTATTTCGTGGATCTCTTTGCTAGCCTTATTTCTGTGGAATCTGAGAACAGATATTTCGGATCCCTTGGAAGACTATAGGGCCAAATGAAATATCCTCCGATAACAAAGAGAAAGAAGCTTTCTGAGAAACTTCTTTGTGTTCTCTGAAATCATCTCACAGAGTTACAGCATTCCCCTCAAAAAAGCCTTTCGCTAAGACAGTGCTTGTGGAATTGGCAAAGTGATATTTGGAAGCCCATAGAGGGCTATGGTGAAAAAGGAAATATCCTCAGATGAAATCTGGAAAGAAGCTTTCTGAGAAACTGCTTAGTGTTCTGTTAATTCATCTCACAGAGTTACATCTGTATTTCGTGGATCTCTTTGCTAGCCTTATTTCTGTGGAATCTGAGAACAGATATTTCGGATCCCTTGGAAGACTATAGGGCCAAAGGAAATATCCTCCGATAACAAACAGAAAGAAGCTTTCTGAGAAACTTCTTTGTGTTCCGTGAAATCATCTCACAGAGTTACAGCTTTCCCCTCAAGAACCCTTTCGCTAAGACAGTTCTTGTGGAATTGGCAAAGTGATATTTGGAAACCACTAGGGGGCTATGGTGAAAAAGGAAATATCCTCACATGAAATCTGGAAAGAAGCTTTCTGAGAAACTGCTTAGTGTTCTGTTAATTCATCTCACAGAGTTACATCTGTATTTCGTGGATCTCTTTGCTAGCCTTATTTCTGTGGAATCTGAGAACAGATATTTCGGATCCCTTGGAAGACTATAGGGCCAAAGGAAATATCCTCCGATAACAAACAGAAAGAAGCTTTCTGAGAAACTTCTTTGTGTTCTGTGAAATCATCTCACAGAGTTACAGCTTTCACCTCAAGAAGCCTTTCGCTAAGACCGTTCTTGTGGAATTGGCAAAGTGATATTTGGAAGCCCATAGAGGGCTATGGTGAAAAAGGAAATATCCTCAGATGAAATCTGGAAAGAAGCTTTCTGAGAAACTGCTTAGTGTTCTGTTAATTCATCTCACAGACTTACATCTGTATTTCGTGGATCTCTTTGCTAGCCTTATTTCTGTGGAATCTGAGAACAGATATTTCGGATCCCTTGGAAGACTATAGGGCCAAAGGAAATATCCTCCGATAACAAAGAGAAAGAAGCTTTCTGAGAAACTTCTTTGTGTTCTGTGAAATCATCTCACAGAGTTACAGCTTTCCCCTCAAGAAGCCTTTCGCTAAGACAGTTCTTGTGGAATTGGCAAAGTGATATTTGGAAGCCCATAGAGGGCTATGGTGAAAAAGGAAATATCCTCAGATGAAATGTGGAAAGAAGCTTTCTGAGAAACTGCTTAGTGTTCTGTTAATTCATCTCACAGAGTTACATCTGTATTTCGTGGATCTCTTTGCTAGCCTTATTTCTGTGGAATCTGAGAACAGATATTTCGGATCCCTTGGAAGACTATAGGGCCAAAGGAAATATCCTCCGATAACAAAGAGAAAGAAGCTTTCTGAGAAACTTCTTTGTGTTCTGTGAAATCATCTCACAGAGTTACAGCTTTCCCCTCAAGAAGCCTTTCGCTAAGACAGTTCTTGTGGAATTGGCAAAGTGATATTTGGAAGCCCATAGAGGGCTATGGTGAAAAAGGAAATATCCTCAGATGAAATGTGGAAAGAAGCTTTCTGAGAAACTGCTTAGTGTTCTGTTAATTCATCTCACAGACTTACATCTGTATTTCGTGGATCTCTTTGCTAGCCTTATTTCTGTGGAATCTGAGAACAGATATTTCGGATCCCTTGGAAGACTATAGGGCCAAAGGAAATATCCTCCGATAACAAACAGAAAGAAGCTTTCTGAGAAACTTCTTTGTGTTCCGTGAAATCATCTCACAGAGTTACAGCTTTCCCCTCCAGAAGCCTTTCGCTAAGACAGTTCTTGTGGAATTGGCAAAGTGATATTTGGAAGCCACTAGGGGGCTATGGTGAAAAAGGAAATATCCTCACATGAAATCTGGAAAGAAGCTTTCTGAGAAACTGCTTAGTGTTCTGTTAATTCATCTCACAGACTTACATCTGTATTTCGTGGATCTCTTTGCTAGCCTTATTTCTGTGGAATCTGAGAACAGATATTTCGGATCCCTTGGAAGACTATAGGGCCAAAGGAAATATCCTCCGATAACAAACAGAAAGAAGCTTTCTGAGAAACTTCTTTGTGTTCTGTGAAATCATCTCACAGAGTTACAGCTTTCTCCTCAAGAAGCCTTTCGCTAAGGCAGTTCTTGTGGAATTGGCAAAGTGATATTTGGAAGCACATAGAGGGCTATGGTGAAAAAGGAAATATCCTCAGATGAAATCTGGAAAGAAGCTTTCTGAGAAACTGCTTAGTGTTCTGTTAATTCATCTCACAGACTTACATCTGTATTTCGTGGATCTCTTTGCTAGCCTTATTTCTGTGGTATCTGAGAACAGATATTTCGGATCCCTTGGAAGACTATAGGGCCAAGGGAAATATCCTCCGATAACAAAGAGAAAGAAGCTTTCTGAGAAATTTCTTTGTGTTCTGTGAAATCATCTCACAGAGTTACAGCTTTCCCCTCAAGAAGCCTTTCGCTAAGACAGTTCTTGTGGAATTGGCAAAGTGATATTTGGAAGCCCATAGAGGGCTATGGTGTAAAAGGAATTATCCTCACATGAAATCTGGAAAGAAGCTTTCTGAGAAACTGCTTAGTGTTCTGTTAATTCATCTCACAGAGTTACATCTGTATTTCGTGGATCTCTTTGCTAGCCTTATTTCTGTGGAATCTGAGAACAGATATTTCGGATCCCTTGGAAGACTATAGGGCCAAAGGAAATATCCTCCGATAACAAAGAGAAAGAAGCTTTCTAAGAAACTTCTTTGTTTTCTGTGAAATCATCTCACAGAGTTACAGCTTTCCCCTCAAGAAGCCTTTCGCTAAGACAGTTATTGTGGAATTGGCAAAGTGATATTTGGAAGCCCAGAGAGGGCTATGGTGAAAAAGGAAATATCCTCAGATGAAATCTGGAAAGAAGCTTTCTGAGAAACTGCTTAGTGTTCTGTGAATTCATCTCACAGAGTTACATCTGTATATCGTGGATCTCTTTGCTAGCCTTATTTCTGTGGAATCTGAGAACAGATATTTCGGATCCCTTGGAAGACTATAGGGCCAAAGGAAATATCCTCCGATAACAAACAGAAAGAAGCTTTCTGAGAAACTTCTTTGTGTTCCGTGAAATCATCTCACAGAGTTACAGCTTTCCCCTCAAGATGCCTTTCGCTAAGACAGTTCTTGTGGAATTGGCAAAGTGATATTTGGAAGCCACTAGGGGGCTATGGTGAAAAAGGAAATATCCTCAGATGAAATCTGGAAAGAAGCTTTCTGAGAAACTGCTTAGTGTTCTGTTAATTCATCTCACAGACTTACATCTGTATTTCTTGGATCTCTTTGCTAGCCTTATTTCTGTGGAATCTGAGAACAGATATTTCGAATCCCTTGGAAGACTATAGGGCCAAAGGAAATATCCTCCGATAACAAAGAGAAAGAAGCTTTCTGAGAAACTTCTTTGTGTTCTGTGAAATCATCTCACAGAGTTACAGCTTTCACCTCAAGAAGCCTTTCGCTAAGACAGTTCTTGTGGAATTGGCAAAGTGATATTTGGAAGCCCATAGAGGGCTATGGTGAAAAAGGAAATATCCTCAGATGAAATCTGGAAAGAAGCTTTCTGAGAAACTGCTTAGTGTTCTGTTAATTCATCTCACAGACTTACATCTGTATTTCGTGGATCTCTTTGCTAGCCTTATTTCTGTGGTATCTGAGAACAGATATTTCGGATCCCTTGGAAGACTATAGGGCCAAAGGAAATATCCTCCGATAACAAAGAGAAAGAAGCTTTCTGAGAAACTTCTTTGTGTTCTGTGAAATCATGTCACAGAGTTACAGCTTTCCCCTCAAGAAGCCTTTCGCTAAGACAGTTCTTGTGGAATTGGCAAAGTGATATTTGGAAGCCCAGAGAGGGCTATGGTGAAAAAGGAAATATCCTCAGATGAAATCTGGAAAGAAGCTTTCTGAGAAACTGCTTAGTGTTCTGTGAATTCATCTCACAGAGTTACATCTGTATTTCGTGGATCTCTTTGCTAGCCTTATTTCTGTGGAATCTGAGAACAGATATTTCGGATCCCTTGGAAGACTATAGGGCCAAAGGAAATATCCTCCGATAACAAACAGAAAGAAGCTTTCTGAGAAACTTCTTTGTGTTCCGTGAAATCATCTCACAGAGTTACAGCTTTCCCCTAAAGAAGCCTTTCGCTAAGACAGTTCTTGTGGAATTGGCAAAGTGATATTTGGAAGCCCATAGAGGGCTATGGTGAAAAAGGAAATATCCTCAGATGAAATCTGGAAAGAAGCTTTCTGAGAAACTGCTTAGTGTTCTGTTAATTCATCTCACAGACTTACATCTGTATTTCGTGGATCTCTTTGCTAGCCTTATTTCTGTGGAATCTGAGAACAGATATTTCGGATCCCTTGGAAGACTATAGGGCCAAAGGAAATATCCTCCGATAACAAACAGAAAGAAGCTTTCTGAGAAACTTCTTTGTGTTCTGTGAAATCATCTCACAGAGTTACAGCTTTCACCTCAAGAAGCCTTTCGCTAAGACAGTTCTTGTGGAATTGGCAAAGTGATATTTGGAAGCCCATAGAGGGCTATGGTGAAAAAGGAAAGATCCTCAGATGAAATCTGGAAAGAAGCTTTCTGAGAAACTGCTTAGTGTTCTGTTAATTCATCTCACAGACTTACATCTGTATTTCGTGGATCTCTTTGCTAGCCTTTTTTCTGTGGTACCTGAGAACAGATATTTCGGATCCCTTTGAAGACTATAGGGCCAAAGGAAATATCCTCCGATAACAAACAGAAAGAAGCTTTCTGAGAAACTTCTTTGTGTTCTGTGAAATCATCTCACAGAGTTACAGCTTTCCCCTCAAGAAGCCTTTCGCTAAGACAGTTCTTGTGGAATTGGCAAAGTGATATTTGGAAGCCCATAGAGGGCTATGGTGAAAAAGGAAATATCCTCCGATGAAATGTGGAAAGAAGCTTTCTGAGAAACTGCTTAGTGTTCTGTTAATTCATCTCACAGAGTTACATCTGTATTTCGTGGATCTCTTTGCTAGCCTTATTTCTGTGGAATCTGAGAACAGATATTTCGGATGCCTTGGGAGACTATAGGGCCAAAGGAAATATCCTCCGATAACAAAGAGAAAGAAGCTTTCTGAGAAACTTCTTTGTGTTCTGTGAAATCATCTCACAGAGTTACAGCTTTCCCCTCAAGAAGCCTTTCGCTAAGACAGTTCTTGTGGAATTGGCAAAGTGATATTTGGAAGCCCATAGAGGGCTATGGTGAAAAAGGAAATATCCTCACATGAAATCTGGAAAGAAGCTTTCTGAGAAACTGCTTAGTGTTCTGTTAATTCATCTCACAGAGTTACATCTGTATTTCGTGGATCTCTTTGCTAGCCTTATTTCTGTGGAATCTGAGAACAGATATTTCGGATCCCTTGGAAGACTATAGGGCCAAAGGAAATATCCTCCGATAACAAACAGAAAGAAGCTTTCTGAGAAACTTCTTTGTGTTCTGTGAAATCATCTCACAGAGTTACAGCTTTCCCCTCAAGAAGCCTTTCGCTAAGACAGTTCTTGTGGAATTCGCAAGGTGATATTTGGAAGCCCATAGAGGGCTATGGTGAAAAAGGAAATATCCTCAGATGACATCTGGAAGGAAGCTTTCTGAGAAACTGCTTAGTGTTCTGTTAATTCATCTCACAGAGTTACATCTGTATTTCGTGGATCTCTTTGCTAGCCTTATTTCTGTGGAATCTGAGAACAGATATTTCGGATCCCTTGGAAGACTATAGGGCCAAAGGAAATATCCTCCGATAACAAAGAGAAAGAAGCTTTCTGAGAAACTTCTTTGTGTTCTGTGAAATCATCTCACAGAGTTACAGCTTTCCCCTCAAGAAGCCTTTCGCTAAGACAGTTCTTGTGGAATTGGCAAAGTGATATTTGGAAGCCCATAGAGGGCTATGGTGAAAAAGGAAATATCCTCAGATGAAATGTGGAAAGAAGCTTTCTGAGAAACTGCTTAGTGTTCTGTTAATTCATCTCACAGAGTTACATCTGTATTTCGTGGATCTCTTTGCTAGCCTTATTTCTGTGGAATCTGAGAACAGATATTTCGGATCCCTTGGAAGACTATAGGGCCAAAGGAAATATCCTCCGATAACAAAGAGAAAGAAGCTTTCTGAGAAACTTCTTTGTGTTCTGTGAAATCATCTCACAGAGTTACAGCTTTCCCCTCAAGAAGCCTTTCGCTAAGACAGTTGTTGTGGAATTGGCAAAGTGATATTTGGAAGCCCAGAGAGGGCTATGGTGAAAAAGGAAATATCCTCAGATGAAATCTGGAAAGAAGCTTTCTGAGAAACTGCTTAGTGTTCTGTGAATTCATCTCACAGAGTTACATCTGTATTTCGTGGATCTCTTTGCTAGCCTTATTGCTGTGGAATCTGAGAACAGATATTTCGGATCCCTTGGAAGACTATAGGGCCAAAGGAAATATCCTCCGATAACAAACAGAAAGAAGCTTTCTGAGAAACTTCTTTGTGTTCTGTGAAATCATCTCACAGAGTTACAGCTTTCACCTCAAGAAGCCTTTCGCTAAGACAGTTCTTGTGGAATTGGCAAAGTGATATTTGGAAGCCCATAGAGGGCTATGGTGAAAAAGGAAATATCCTCAGATGAAATCTGGAAAGAAGCTTTCTGAGAAACTGCTTAGTGTTCTGTTAATTCATCTCACAGACTTACATCTGTATTTCGTGGATCTCTTTGCTAGCCTTATTTCTGTGGTACCTGAGAACAGATATTTCGGATCCCTTTGAAGACTATAGGGCCAAAGGAAATATCCTCCGATAACAAACAGAAAGAAGCTTTCTGAGAAACTTCTTTGTGTTCTGTGAAATCATCTCACAGAGTTACAGCTTTCCCCTCAAGAAGCCTTTCGCTAAGACAGTTCTTGTGGAATTGGCAAAGTGATATTTGGAAGCCCATAGAGGGCTATGGTGAAAAAGGAAATATCCTCAGATGACATCTGGAAGGAAGCTTTCTGAGAAACTGCTTAGTGTTCTGTTAATTCATCTCACAGAGTTACATCTGTATTTCGTGGATCTCTTTGCTAGCCTTATTTCTGTGGTATCTGAGAACAGATATTTCGGATCCCTTGGAAGACTATAGGGCCAAAGGAAATATCCTCCGATAACAAAGAGAAAGAAGCTTTCTGAGAAACTTCTTTGTGTTCTGTGAAATCATCTCACAGAGTTACAGCTTTCCCCTCAAGAAGCCTTTCGCTAAGACAGTTCTTGTGGAATTGGCAAAGTGATATTTGGAAGCCCATAGAGGGCTATGGTGAAAAAGGAAATATCCTCACATGAAATCTGGAAAGAAGCTTTCTGAGAAACTGCTTAGTGTTCTGTTAATTCATCTCACAGAGTTACATCTGTATTTCGTGGATCTCTTTGCTAGCCTTATTTCTGTGGAATCTGAGAACAGATATTTCGGATCCCTTGGAAGACTATAGGGCCAAAGGAAATATCCTCCGATAACAAACAGAAAGAAGCTTTCTGAGATACTTCTTTGTGTTCTGTGAAATCATCTCACAGAGTTACAGCTTTCCCCTCAAGAAGCCTTTCGCTAAGACAGTTCTTGTGGAATTCGCAAGGTGATATTTGGAAGCCCATAGAGGGCTATGGTGAAAAAGGAAATATCCTCAGATGACATCTGGAAGGAAGCTTTCTGAGAAACTGCTTAGTGTTCTGTTAATTCATCTCACAGAGTTACATCTGTATTTCGTGGATCTCTTTGCTAGCCTTATTTCTGTGGAATCTGAGAACAGATATTTCGGATCCCTTGGAAGACTATAGGGCCAAAGGAAATATCCTCCGATAACAAAGATAAAGAAGCTTTCTGAGAAACTTCTTTGTGTTCTGTGAAATCATCTCACAGAGTTACAGCTTTCCCCTCAAGAAGCCTTTCGCTAAGACAGTTCTTGTGGAATTGGCAAAGTGATATTTGGAAGCCCATAGAGGGCTATGGTGAAAAAGGAAATATCCTCAGATGAAATGTGGAAAGAAGCTTTCTGAGAAACTGCTTAGTGTTCTGTTAATTCATCTCACAGAGTTACATCTGTATTTCGTGGATCTCTTTGCTAGCCTTATTTCTGTGGAATCTGAGAACAGATATTTCGGATCCCTTGGAAGACTATAGGGCCAAAGGAAATATCCTCCGATAACAAAGAGAAAGAAGCTTTCTGAGAAACTTCTTTGTGTTCTGTGAAATCATCTCACAGAGTTACAGCTTTCCCCTCAAGAAGCCTTTCGCTAAGACAGTTATTGTGGAATTGGCAAAGTGATATTTGGAAGCCCAGAGAGGGCTATGGTGAAAAAGGAAATATCCTCAGATGAAATCTGGAAAGAAGCTTTCTGAGAAACTGCTTAGTGTTCTGTTAATTCATCTCACAGAGTTACATCTGTATTTCGTGGATCTCTTTGCTAGCCTTATTTCTGTGGAATCTGAGAACAGATATTACGGATCCCTTG
This sequence comes from Macaca nemestrina, assembly GCF_043159975.1. NCBI lineage: Eukaryota > Metazoa > Chordata > Mammalia > Primates > Cercopithecidae > Macaca > Macaca nemestrina. The sequence continues at coordinate 67,232 of NW_027257694.1, read as the reverse complement.
GAAGACTATAGGGCCAAATGAAATATCCTCGGATAACAAACAGAAAGAAGCTTTCTGAGGAAATTCTTTGTGTTCTGTGAAATCATCTCACACAGTTACAGCATTCCCTTCAAGAAGCCTTTCGCTAAGACAGTTCTTGTGGAACTGGCAAAGTGATATTTGGAAGCCCATAGAGGGCTATGGTGAAAAAGGAATTATCCTCACATGAAATCTGGAAAGAAGCTTTCTGAGAAACTGCTTAGTGTTCTGTTAATTCATCTCACAGAGTTACATCTGTATTTCGTGGATCTCTTTGCTAGCCTTATTTCTGTGGAATCTGAGAACAGATATTTCGGATCCCTTGGAAGACTATACGGCCAAAGGAAATATCCTCCGATAACAAAGAGAAAGAAGCTTTCTGAGAAACTTCTTTGTGTTCTGTGAAATCATCTCACAGAGTTACAGCTTTCCCCTCAAGAAGCCTTTCGCTAAGACAGTTGTTGTGGAATTGGCAAAGTGATATTTGGAAGCCCAGAGAGGGCTATGGTGAAAAAGGAAATATCCTCAGATGAAATCTGGAAAGAAGCTTTCTGAGAAACTGCTTAGTGTTCTGTGAATTCATCTCACAGAGTTACATCTGTATTTCGTGGATCTCTTTGCTAGCCTTATTTCTGTGGAATCTGAGAACAGATATTTCGGATCCCTTGGAAGACTATAGGGCCAAAGGAAATATCCTCCGATAACAAACAGAAAGAAGCTTTCTGAGAAACTTCTTTGTGTTCTGTGAAATCATCTCACAGAGTTACAGCTTTCACCTCAAGAAGCCTTTCGCTAAGACAGTTCTTGTGGAATTGGCAAAGTGATATTTGGAAGCCCATAGAGGGCTATGGTGAAAAAGGAAATATCCTCAGATGAAATCTGGAAAGAAGCTTTCTGAGAAACTGCTTAGTGTTCTGTTAATTCATCTCACAGACTTACATCTGTATTTCGTGGATCTCTTTGCTAGCCTTATTTCTGTGGTACCTGAGAACAGATATTTCGGATCCCTTTGAAGACTATAGGGCCAAAGGAAATATCCTCCGATAACAAACAGAAAGAAGCTTTCTGAGAAACTTCTTTGTGTTCTGTGAAATCATCTCACAGAGTTACAGCTTTCCCCTCAAGAAGCCTTTCGCTAAGACAGTTCTTGTGGAATTGGCAAAGTGATATTTGGAAGCCCATAGAGGGCTATGGTGAAAAAGGAAATATCCTCAGATGACATCTGGAAGGAAGCTTTCTGAGAAACTGCTTAGTGTTCTGTTAATTCATCTCACAGAGTTACATCTGTATTTCGTGGATCTCTTTGCTAGCCTTATTTCTGTGGAATCTGAGAACAGATATTTCGGATCCCTTGGAAGACTATAGGACCAAAGGAAATATCCTCCGATAACAAAGAGAAAGAAGCTTTCTGAGAAACTTCTTTGTGTTCTGTGAAATCATCTCACAGAGTTACAGCTTTCCCCTCAAGAAGCCTTTCGCTAAGACAGTTCTTGTGGAATTGGCAAAGTGATATTTGGAAGCCCATAGAGGGCTATGGTGAAAAAGGAAATATCCTCACATGAAATCTGGAAAGAAGCTTTCTGAGAAAATGCTTAGTGTTCTGTTAATTCATCTCACAGAGTTACATCTGTATTTCGTGGATCTCTTTGCTAGCCTTATTTCTGTGGAATCTGAGAACAGATATTTCGGATCCCTTGGAAGACTATAGGGCCAAAGGAAATATCCTCCGATAACAAACAGAAAGAAGCTTTCTGAGAAACTTCTTTGTGTTCTGTGAAATCATCTCACAGAGTTACAGCTTTCCCCTCAAGAAGCCTTTCGCTAAGACAGTTCTTGTGGAATTCGCAAGGTGATATTTGGAAGCCCATAGAGGGCTATGGTGAAAAAGGAAATATCCTCAGATGACATCTGGAAGGAAGCTTTCTGAGAAACTGCTTAGTGTTCTGTTAATTCATCTCACAGAGTTACATCTGTATTTCGTGGATCTCTTTGCTAGCCTTATTTCTGTGGAATCTGAGAACAGATATTTCGGATCCCTTGGAAGACTATAGGGCCAAAGGAAATATCCTCCGATAACAAAGAGAAAGAAGCTTTCTGAGAAACTTCTTTGTGTTCTGTGAAATCATCTCACAGAGTTACAGCTTTCCCCTCAAGAAGCCTTTCGCTAAGACAGTTCTTGTGGAATTGGCAAAGTGATATTTGGAAGCCCATAGAGGGCTATGGTGAAAAAGGAAATATCCTCAGATGAAATGTGGAAAGAAGCTTTCTGAGAAACTGCTTAGTGTTCTGTTAATTCATCTCACAGAGTTACATCTGTATTTCGTGGATCTCTTTGCTAGCCTTATTTCTGTGGAATCTGAGAACAGATATTTCGGATCCCTTGGAAGACTATAGGGCCAAAGGAAATATCCTCCGATAACAAAGAGAAAGAAGCTTTCTGAGAAACTTCTTTGTGATCTGTGAAATCATCTCACAGAGTTACAGCTTTCCCCTCAAGAAGCCTTTCGCTAAGACAGTTCTTGTGGAATTGGCAAAGTGATATTTGGAAGCCCAGAGAGGGCTATGGTGAAAAAGGAAATATCCTCAGATGAAATCTGGAAAGAAGCTTTCTGAGAAACTGCTTTGTGTACTGTGAATTCATCTCACAGAGTTACACCTGTATTTCGTGGATCTCTTTGCTAGCCTTATTTCTGTGGAATCTGAGAACAGATATTTCGGATCCCTTGGAAGACTATAGGGCCAAAGGAAATATCCTCCGATAACAAACAGAAAGAAGCTTTCTGAGAAACTTCTTTGTGTTCCGTGAAATCATCTCACAGAGTTACAGCTTTCCCCTCAAGAAGCCTTTCGCTAAGACAGTTCTTGTGGAATTGGCAAAGTGATATTTGGAAGCCACTAGGGGGCTATGGTGAAAAAGGAAATATCCTCACATGAAATCTGGAAAGAAGCTTTCTGAGAAACTGCTTAGTGTTCTGTTAATTCATCTCACAGAGTTACATCTGTATTTCGTGGATCTCTTTGCTAGCCTTATTTCTGTGGAATCTGAGAACAGATATTTCGGATTCCTTGGAAGACTATAGGGCCAAAGGAAATATCCTCCGATAACAAACAGAAAGAAGCTTTCTGAGAAACTTCTTTGTGTTCTGTGAAATCATCTCACAGAGTTACAGCTTTCACCTCAAGAAGCCTTTCGCTAAGACAGTTCTTGTGGAATTGGCAAAGTGATATTTGGAAGCCCATAGAGGGCTATGGTGAAAAAGGAAATATCCTCAGATGACATCTGGAAAGAAGCTTTCTGAGAAACTGCTTAGTGTTCTGTTAATTCATCTCACAGACTTACATCTGTATTTCGTGGATCTCTTTGCTAGCCTTATTTCTGTGGTACCTGAGAACAGATATTTCGGATCCCTTTGAAGACTATAGGGCCAAAGGAAATATCCTCCGATAACAAACAGAAAGAAGCTTTCTGAGAAACTTCTTTGTGTTCTGTGAAATCATCTCACAGTGTTACAGCTTTGCCCTCAAGAAGCCTTTCGCTAAGACAGTTCTTGTGGAATTGGCAAAGTGATATTTGGAAGCCCATAGAGGGCTATGGTGAAAAAGGAAATATCCTCACATGAAATCTGGAAAGAAGCTTTCTGAGAAACTGCTTAGTGTTCTGTGAATTCATCTCACAGAGTTACATCTGTATTTCGTGGATCTCTTTGCTAGCCTTATTTCTGTGGAATCTGAGAACAGATATTTCGGATCCCTTGGAAGACTATAGGGCCAAAGGAAATATCCTCCGATAACAAAGAGAAAGAAGCTTTCTGAGAAACTTCTTTGTGTTCTGTGAAATCATCTCACAGAGTTACAGCTTTCCCCTCAAGAAGCCTTTCGCTAAGACAGTTCTTGTGGAATTGGCAAAGTGATATTTGGAAGCCCGGAGAGGGCTATGGTGAAAAAGGAAATATCCTCAGATGAAATCTGGAAAGAAGCTTTCTGAGAAACTGCTTAGTGTTCTGTGAATTCATCTCACAGAGTTACATCTGTATTTCGTGGATCTCTTTGCTAGCCTTATTTCTGTGGAATCTGAGAACAGATATTTCGGATCCCTTGGAAGAATATAGGGCCAAAGGAAATATCCTCCGATAACAAACAGAAAGAAGCTTTCTGAGAAACTTCTTTGTGTTCCGTGAAATCATCTCACAGAGTTACAGCTTTCCCCTCCAGAAGCCTTTCGCTAAGACAGTTCTTGTGGAATTGGCAAAGTGATATTTGGAAGCCACTAGGGGGCTATGGTGAAAAAGGAAATATCCTCACATGAAATCTGGAAAGAAGCTTTCTGAGAAACTGCTTAGTGTTCTGTTAATTCATCTCACAGACTTACATCTGTATTTCGTGGATCTCTTTGCTTGCCTTATTTCTGTGGAATCTGAGAACAGATATTTCGGATCCCTTGGAAGACTATAGGGCCAAAGGAAATATCCTCCGATAACAAACAGAAAGAAGCTTTCTGAGAAACTTCTTTGTGTTCTGTGAAATCATCTCACAGAGTTACAGCTTTCTCCTCAAGAAGCCTTTCGCTAAGACAGTTCTTGTGGAATTGGCAAAGTGATATTTGGAAGCCCATAGAGGGCTATGGTGAAAAAGGAAATATCCTCAGATGAAATCTGGAAAGAAGCTTTCTGAGAAACTGCTTAGTGTTCTGTTAATTCATCTCACAGACTTACATCTGTATTTCGTGGATCTCTTTGCTAGCCTTATTTCTGTGGTATCTGAGAACAGATATTTCGGATCCCTTGGAAGACTATAGGGCCAAGGGAAATATCCTCCGATAACAAAGAGAAAGAAGCTTTCTGAGAAATTTCTTTGTGTTCTGTGAAATCATCTCACAGAGTTACAGCTTTCCCCTCAAGAAGCCTTTCCCTAAGACAGTTCTTGTGGAATTGGCAAAGTGATATTTGGAAGCCCATAGAGGGCTATGGTGAAAAAGGAAATATCCTCCGATGAAATGTGGAAAGAAGCTTTCTGAGAAACTGCTTAGTGTTCTGTTAATTCATCTCACAGAGTTACATCTGTATTTCGTGGATCTCTTTGCTAGCCTTATTTCTGTGGAATCTGAGAACAGATATTTCGGATCCCTTGGAAGACTATAGGGCCAAAGGAAATATCCTCCGATAACAAAGAGAAAGAAGCTTTCTGAGAAACTTCTTTGTGTTCTGTGAAATCATCTCACAGAGTTACAGCTTTCCCCTCAAGAAGCCTTTCGATAAGACAGTTCTTGTGGAATTCGCAAAGTGATATTTGGAAGCCCATAGAGGGCTATGGTGAAAAAGGAATTATCCTCACATGAAATCTGGAAAGAAGCTTTCTGAGAAACTGCTTAGTGTTCTGTTAATTCATCTCACAGAGTTACATCTGTATTTCGTGGATCTCTTTGCTAGCCTTATTTCTGTGGAATCTGAGAACAGATATTTCGGATCCCTTGGAAGACTATAGGGCCAAAGGAAATATCCTCCGATAACAAAGAGAAAGAAGCTTTCTGAGAAACTTCTTTGTGTTCTGTGAAATCATCTCACAGAGTTACAGCTTTCCCCTCAAGAAGCCTTTCCCTAAGACAGTTCTTGTGGAATTGGCAAAGTGATATTTGGAAGCCCATAGAGGGCTATGGTGAAAAAGGAAATATCCTCCGATGAAATGTGGAAAGAAGCTTTCTGAGAAACTGCTTAGTGTTCTGTTAATTCATCTCACAGAGTTACATCTGTATTTCGTGGATCTCTTTGCTAGCCTTATTTCTGTGGAATCTGAGAACAGATATTTCGGATCCCTTGGAAGACTATAGGGCCAAAGGAAATATCCTCCGATAAGAAAGAGAAAGAAGCTTTCTGAGAAACTTCTTTGTGTTCTGTGAAATCATCTCACAGAGTTACAGCTTTCCCCTCAAGAAGCCTTTCGCTAAGACAGTTCTTGTGGAATTGGCAAAGTGATATTTGGAAGCCCATAGAGGGCTATGGTGAAAAAGGAATTATCCTCACATGAAATCTGGAAAGAAGCTTTCTGAGAAACTGCTTAGTGTTCTGTTAATTCATTTCACAGAGTTACATCTGTATTTCGTGGATCTCTTTGCTAGCCTTATTTCTGTGGAATCTGAGAACAGATATTTCGGATCCCTTGGAAGACTATAGGGCCAAAGGAAATATCCTCCGATAACAAAGAGAAAGAAGCTTTCTGAGAAACTTCTTTGTGTTCTGTGAAATCATCTCACAGAGTTACAGCTTTCCCCTCAAGAAGCCTTTCCCTAAGACAGTTCTTGTGGAATTGGCAAAGTGATATTTGGAAGCCCATAGAGGGCTATGCTGAAAAAGGAAATATCCTCCGATGAAATGTGGAAAGAAGCTTTCTGAGAAACTGCTTAGTGTTCTGTTAATTCATCTCACAGAGTTACATCTGTATTTCGTGGATCTCTTTGCTAGCCTTATTTCTGTGGAATCTGAGAACAGATATTTCGGATCCCTTGGAAGACTATAGGGCCAAAGGAAATATCCTCCGATAACAAAGAGAAAGATGCTTTCTGAGAAACTTCTTTGTGTTCTGTGAAATCATCTCACAGAGTTACAGCTTTCCCCTCAAGAAGCCTTTCGGTAAGACAGTTCTTGTGGAATTGGCAAAGTGATATTTGGAAGCCCATAGAGGGCTATGGTGAAAAAGGAATTATCCTCACATGAAATCTGGAAAGAAGCTTTCTGAGAAACTGCTTAGTGTTCTGTTAATTCATCTCACAGAGTTACATCTGTATTTCGTGGATCTCTTTGCTAGCCTTATTTCTGTGGAATCTGAGAACAGATATTTCGGATCCCTTGGAACACTATAGGGCCAAAGGAAATATCCTCCGATAACAAAGAGAAAGAAGCTTTCTGAGAAACTTCTTTGTGTTCTGTGAAATCATCTCACAGAGTTACAGCTTTCCCCTCAAGAAGCCTTTCGCTAAGACAGTTATTGTGGAATTGGCAAAGTGATATTTGGAAGCCCAGAGAGGGCTATGGTGAAAAAGGAAATATCCTCAGATGAAATCTGGAAAGAAGCTTTCTGAGAAACTGCTTAGTGTTCTGTGAATTCATCTCACAGAGTTACATCTGTATTTCGTGGATCTCTTTGCTAGCCTTATTTCTGTGGAATCTGAGAACAGATATTTCGGATCCCTTGGAAGACTATAGGGCCAAAGGAAATATCCTCCGATAACAAACAGAAAGAAGCTTTCTGAGAAACTTCTTTGTGTTCTGTGAAATCATCTCACAGAGTTACAGCTTTCTCCTCAAGAAGCCTTTCGCTAAGACAGTTCTTGTGGAATTGGCAAAGTGATATTTGGAAGCCCATAGAGGGCTATGGTGAAAAAGGAAATATCCTCAGATGAAATCTGGAAAGAAGCTTTCTGAGAAACTGCTTAGTGTTCTGTTAATTCATCTCACAGACTTACATCTGTATTTCGTGGATCTCTTTGCTAGCCTTATTTCTGTGGTATCTGAGAACAGATATTTCGGATCCCTTGGAAGACTATAGGGCCAAGGGAAATATCCTCCGATAACAAAGAGAAAGAAGCTTTCTGAGAAATTTCTTTGTGTTCTGTGAAATCATCTCACAGAGTTACAGCTTTCCCCTCAAGAAGCCTTTCCCTAAGACAGTTCTTGTGGAATTGGCAAAGTGATATTTGGAAGCCCATAGAGGGCTATGGTGAAAAAGGAAATATCCTCCGATGAAATGTGGAAAGAAGCTTTCTGAGAAACTGCTTAGTGTTCTGTTAATTCATCTCACAGAGTTACATCTGTATTTCGTGGATCTCTTTGCTAGCCTTATTTCTGTGGAATCTGAGAACAGATATTTCGGATCCCTTGGAAGACTATAGGGCCAAAGGAAATATGCTCCGATAACAAAGAGAAAGAAGCTTTCTGAGAAACTTCTTTGTGTTCTGTGAAATCATCTCACAGAGTTACAGCTTTCCCCTCAAGAAGCCTTTCGCTAAGACAGTTCTTGTGGAATTGGCAAAGTGATATTTGGAAGCCCATAGAGGGCTATGGTGAAAAAGGAATTATCCTCACATGAAATCTGGAAAGAAGCTTTCTGAGAAACTGCTTAGTGTTCTGTTAATTCATCTCACAGAGTTACATCTGTATTTCGTGGATCTCTTTGCTAGCCTTATTTCTGTGGAATCTGAGAACAGATATTTCGGATCCCTTGGAAGACTATAGGGCCAAAGGAAATATCCTCCGATAACAAGGAGAAAGAAGCTTTCTGAGAAACTTCTTTGTGTTCTGTGAAATCATCTCACAGAGTTACAGCTTTCCCCTCAAGAAGCCTTTCGCTAAGACAGTTATTGTGGAATTGGCAAAGTGATATTTGGAAGCCCAGAGAGGGCTATGGTGAAAAAGGAAATATCCTCAGATGAAATCTGGAAAGAAGCTTTCTGAGAAACTGCTTAGTGTTCTGTGAATTCATCTCACAGAGTTACATCTGTATTTCGTGGATCTCTTTGCTAGCCTTATTTCTGTGGAATCTGAGAACAGATATTTCGGATCCCTTGGAAGAATATAGGGCCAAAGGAAATATCCTCCGATAACAAACAGAAAGAAGCTTTCTGAGAAACTTCTTTGTGTTCCGTGAAATCATCTCACAGAGTTACAGCTTTCCCCTCCAGAAGCCTTTCCCTAAGACAGTTCTTGTGGAATTGGCAAAGTGATATTTGGAAGCCACTAGGGGGCTATGGTGAAAAAGGAAATATCCTCACATGAAATCTGGAAAGAAGCTTTCTGAGAAACTGCTTAGTGTTCTGTTAATTCATCTCACAGACTTACATCTGTATTTCGTGGATCTCTTTGCTAGCCTTATTTCTGTGGAATCTGAGAACAGATATTTCGGATCCCTTGGAAGACTATAGGGCCAAAGGAAATATCCTCCGATAACAAACAGAAAGAAGCTTTCTGAGAAACTTCTTTGTGTTCTGTGAAATCATCTCACAGAGTTACAGCTTTCTCCTCAAGAAGCCTTTCGCTAAGACAGTTCTTGTGGAATTGGCAAAGTGATATTTGGAAGCCCATAGAGGGCTATGGTGAAAAAGGAAATATCCTCAGATGAAATCTGGAAAGAAGCTTTCTGAGAAACTGCTTAGTGTTCTGTTAATTCATCTCACAGACTTACATCTGTATTTCGTGGATCTCTTTGCTAGCCTTATTTCTGTGGTATCTGAGAACAGATATTTCGGATCCCTTGGAAGACTATAGGGCCAAGGGAAATATCCTCCGATAACAAAGAGAAAGAAGCTTTCTGAGAAATTTCTTTGTGTTCTGTGAAATCATCTCACAGAGTTACAGCTTTCCCCTCAAGAAGCCTTTCCCTAAGACAGTTCTTGTGGAATTGGCAAAGTGATATTTGGAAGCCCATAGAGGGCTATGGTGAAAAAGGAAATATCCTCCGATGAAATGTGGAAAGAAGCTTTCTGAGAAACTGCTTAGTGTTCTGTTAATTCATCTCACAGAGTTACATCTGTATTTCGTGGATCTCTTTGCTAGCCTTATTTCTGTGGAATCTGAGAACAGATATTTCGGATCCCTTGGAAGACTATAGGGCCAAAGGAAATATCCTCCGATAACAAAGAGAAAGAAGCTTTCTGAGAAACTTCTTTGTGTTCTGTGAAATCATCTCACAGAGTTACAGCTTTCCCCTCAAGAAGCCTTTCGCTAAGACAGTTCTTGTGGAATTGGCAAAGTGATATTTGGAAGCCCATAGAGGGCTATGGTGAAAAAGGAATTATCCTCACATGAAATCTGGAAAGAAGCTTTCTGAGAAACTGCTTAGTGTTCTGTTAATTCATCTCACAGAGTTACATCTGTATTTCGTGGATCTCTTTGCTAGCCTTATTTCTGTGGAATCTGAGAACAGATATTTCGGATCCCTTGGAAGACTATAGGGCCAAAGGAAATATCCTCCGATAACAAAGAGAAAGAAGCTTTCTGAGAAACTTCTTTGTGTTCTGTGAAATCATCTCACAGAGTTACAGCTTTCCCCTCAAGAAGCCTTTCGCTAAGACAGTTATTGTGGAATTGGCAAAGTGATATTTGGAAGCCCAGAGAGGGCTATGGTGAAATAGGAAATATCCTCAGATGAAATCTGGAAAGAAGCTTTCTGAGAAACTGCTTAGTGTTCTGTGAATTCATCTCACAGAGTTACATCTCTATTTCGTGGATCTCTTTGCTAGCCTTATTTCTGTGTAATCTGAGAACAGATATTTCGGATCCCTTGGAAGACTATAGGGCCAAAGGAAATATCCTCCGATAACAAACAGAAAGAAGCTTTCTGAGAAACTTCTTTGTGTTCCGTGAAATCATCTCACAGAGTTACAGCTTTTCCCTCAAGAAGCCTTTCGCTAAGACAGTTCTTGTGGAATTGGCAAAGTGATATTTGGAAGCCACTAGGGGGCTATGGTGAAAAAGGAAATATCCTCAGATGAAATCTGGAAAGAAGCTTTCTGAGAAACTGCTTAGTGTTCTGTTAATTCATCTCACAGACTTACATCTGTATTTCGTGGATCTCTTTGCTAGCCTTATTTCTGTGGAATCTGAGAACAGATATTTCGGATCCCTTGGAAGACTATAGGGCCAAAGGAAATATCCTCCGATAACAAAGAGAAAGAAGCATTCTGAGAAACTTCTTTGTGTTCTGTGAAATCATCTCACAGAGTTACAGCTTTCCCCTCAAGAAGCCTTTCACTAAGACAGTTCTTGTGGAATTGGAAAAGTGATACTTGGAAGCCCATAGAGGGCTATGGTGAAAAAGGAAATATCCTCAGATGAAATCTGGAAAGAAGCTTTCTGAGAAACTGCTTTGTGTTCTGTTAATTCATCTCACAGAGTTACATCTGTATTTCGTGGATCTCTTTGCTAGCCTTATTTCTGTGGAATCTGAGAACAGATATTTCGGATCCCTTGGAAGACTATAGGGCCAAATGAAATATCCTCCGATTACAAAGAGAAAGAAACTTTCTGAGAAACTTCTTTGTGTTCTGTGAAATCATCTCACAGAGTTACAGGATTCCCCTCAAGAAGCCTTTCGCTAAGACAGTTCTTGTGGAATTGGCAAAGTGATATTTGGAAGCCCATAGAGGGCTATGGTGAAAAAGGAAATATCCTCACATGAAATGTGGAAAGAAGCTTTCTGAGAAACTGCTTAGTGTTCTGTTAATTCATCTCACAGAGTTACATCTGTATTTCGTGGATCTCTTTGCTAGCCTTATTTCTGTGGAATCTGAGAACAGATATTTCGGATCCCTTGGAAGACTATAGGGCCAAAGGAAATATCCTCCGATAACAAAGAGAAAGAAGCTTTCTGAGAAACTTCTTTGTGTTCTGTGAAATCATCTCACAGAGTTACAGCTTTCCCCTCAAGAAGCCTTTCGCTAAGACAGTTCTTGTGGAATTGGCAAAGTTATATTTGGAAGCCCGGAGAGGGCTGTGGTGAAAAAGGAAATATCCTCAGATGAAATCTGGAAAGAAGCTTTCTGAGAAACTGCTTAGTGTTCTGTGAATTCATCTCACAGAGTTACATCTGTATTTCGTGGATCTCTTTGCTAGCCTTATTTCTGTGGAATCTGAGAACAGATATTTCGGATCCCTTGGAAGAATATGGGGCCAAAGGAAATATCCTCCGATAACAAACAGAAAGAAGCTTTCTGAGAAACTTCTTTGTGTTCCGTGAAATCATCTCACAGAGTTACAGCTTTCCCCTCCAGAAGCCTTTCGCTAAGACAGTTCTTGTGGAATTGGCAAAGTGATATTTGGAAGCTACTAGGGGGCTATGGTGAAAAAGGAAATATCCTCACATGAAATCTGGAAAGAAGCTTTCTGAGAAACTGCTTAGTGTTCTGTTAATTCATCTCACAGAGTTACATCTGTATTTCGTGGATCTCTTTGCTAGCCTTATTTCTGTGGAATCTGAGAACAGATATTTCGGATCCCTTGGAAGACTATAGGGCCAAAGGAAATATCCTCCGATAACAAAGAGAAAGAAGCTTTCTGAGAAACTTCTTTGTGTTCTGTGAAATCATCTCACAGAGTTACAGCTTTCCCCTCAAGAAGCCTTTCGCTAAGACAGTTATTGTGGAATTGGCAAAGTGATATTTGGAAGCCCAGAGAGGGCTATGGTGAAAAAGGAAATATCCTCAGATGAAATCTGGAAAGAAGCTTTCTGAGAAACTGCTTAGTGTTCTGTTAATTCATCTCACAGAGTTACATGTGTATTTCGTGGATCTCTTTGCTAGCCTTATTTCTGTGGAATCTGAGAACAGATATTTCGGATCCCTTGGAAGACTATAGGGCCAAAGGAAATATCCTCCGATAACAAAGAGAAAGAAGCTTTCTGAGAAACTTCTTTGTGTTCTGTGAAATCATCTCACAGAGTTACAGCTTTCCCCTCAAGAAGCCTTTCGCTAAGACAGTTCTTGTGGAATTGGCAAAGTGATATTTGGAAGCCCAGAGAGGGCTATGGTGAAAAAGGAAATATCCTCAGATGAAATCTGGAAAGAAGCTTTCTGAGAAACTGCTTAGTGTTCTGTGAATTCATCTCACAGAGTTACATCTGTATTTCGTGGATCTCTTTGCTAGCCTTATTTCTGTGGAATCTGAGAACAGATATTTCGGATCCCTTGGAAGACTATAGGGCCAAAGGAAATATCCTCCGATAACAAACAGAAAGAAGCTTTCTGAGAAACTTCTTTGTGTTCTGTGAAATCATCTCACAGAGTTACAGCTTTCCCCTCCAGAAGCCTTTCGCTAAGACAGTTCTTGTGGAATTGGCAAAGTGATATTTGGAAGCCACAAGGGGGCGATGGTGAAAAAGGAAATATCCTCAGATGAAATCTGGAAAGAAGCTTTCTGAGAAACTGCTTAGTGTTCTGTTAATTCATCTCACAGACTTACATCTGTATTTCGTGGATCTCTTTGCTAGCCTTATTTCTGTGGTATCTGAGAACAGATATTTCGGATCCCTTGGAAGACTATAGGGCCAAGGGAAATATCCTCCGATAACAAAGAGAAAGAAGCTTTCTGAGAAATTTCTTTGTGTTCTGTGAAATCATCTCACAGAGTTACAGCTTTCCCCTCGAGAAGCCTTTCCCTAAGACAGTTCTTGTGGAATTGGCAAAGTGATATTTGGAAGCCCATAGAGGGCTATGGTGAAAAAGGAAATATCCTCCGATGAAATGTGGAAAGAAGCTTTCTGAGAAACTGCTTAGTGTTCTGTTAATTCATCTCACAGAGTTACATCTGTATTTCGTGGATCTCTTTGCTAGCCTTATTTCTGTGGAATCTGAGAACAGATATTTCGGATCCCTTGGAAGACTATAGGGCCAAAGGAAATATCCTCCGATAACAAAGAGAAAGAAGCTTTCTGAGAAACTTCTTTGTGTTCTGTGAAATCATCTCACAGAGTTACAGCTTTCCCCTCAAGAAGCCTTTCGCTAAGACAGTTATTGTGGAATTGGCAAAGTGATATTTGGAAGCCCATAGAGGGCTATGGTGAAAAAGGAAATATCCTCAGATGAAATCTGGAAAGAAGCTTTCTGAGAAACTGCTTAGTGTTCTGTGAATTCATATCACAGAGTTACATCTGTATTTCGTGGATCTCTTTGCTAGCCTTATTTCTGTGGAATCTGAGAACAGATATTTCGGATCCCTTGGAAGACTATAGGGCCAAAGGAAATATCCTCCGGTAACAAACAGAAAGAAGCTTTCTGAGAAACTTCTTTGTGTTCTGTGAAATCATCTCACAGAGTTACAGCTTTCCCCTCAAGAAGCCTTTCGCTAAGACAGTTCTTGTGGAATTGGCAAAGTCATATTTGGAAGCCACAAGGGGGCGATGGTGAAAAAGGAAATATCCTCAGATGAAATCTGGAAAGAAGCTTTCTGAGAAACTGCTTAGTGTTCTGTTAATTCATCTCACAGAGTTACATCTGTATTTCGTGGATCTCTTTGCTAGCCTTATTTCTGTGGAATCTGAGAACAGATATTTCGGATCCCTTGGAAGACTATAGGGCCAAAGGAAATATCCTCCGATAACAAACAGAAAGAAGCTTTCTGAGAAACTTCTTTGTGTTCTGTGAAATCATCTCACAGAGTTACAGCTTTCACCTCAAGAAGCCTTTCGCTAAGACAGTTCTTGTGGAATTGGCAAAGTGATATTTGGAAGCCCATAGAGGGCTATGGTGAAAAAGGAAATATCCTCAGATGAAATCTGGAAAGAAGCTTTCTGAGAAACTGCTTAGTGTTCTGTTAATTCATCTCACAGACTTACATCTGTATTTCGTGGATCTCTTTGCTAGCCTAATTTCTGTGGTATCTGAGAACAGATATTTCGGATCCCTTGGAAGACTACAGGGCCAAAGGAAATATCCTCCGATAACAAAGAGAAAGAAGCTTTCTGAGAAACTTCTTTGTGTTCTGTGAAATCATCTCACAGAGTTACAGCTTTCCCCTCAAGAAGCCTTTCGCTAAGACAGTTCTTGTGGAATTGGCAAAGTGATATTTGGAAGCCCAGAGAGGGCTATGGTGAAAAAGGAAATATCCTCAGATGAAATCTGGAAAGAAGCTTTCTGAGAAACTGCTTAGTGTTCTGTGAATTCATCTCACAGAGCTACACCTGTATTTCGTGGATCTCTTTGCTAGCCTTATTTCTGTGGAATCTGAGAACAGATATTTCGGATCCCTTGGAAGACTATAGGGCCAAAGGAAATATCCTCCGATAACAAACAGAAAGAAGCTTTCTGAGAAACTTCTTTGTGTTCCGTGAAATCATCTCACAGAGTTACAGCATTCCCCTCAAGAAGCCTTTCGCTAAGACAGTTCTTGTGGAATTGGCAAAGTGATATTTGGAAGCCACTAGGGGGCTATGGTGAAAAAGGAAATATCCTCACATGAAATCTGGAAAGAAGCTTTCTGAGAAACTGCTTAGTGTTCTGTTAATTCATCTCACAGAGTTACATCTGTATTTCGTGGATCTCTTTGCTAGCCTTATTTCTGTGGAATCTGAGAACAGATATTTCGGATCCCTTGGAAGACTATAGGGCCAAAGGAAATATCCTCCGATAACAAAGAGAAAGAAGCTTTCTGAGAAACTTCTTTGTGTTCTGTGAAATCATCTCACAGAGTTACAGCTTTCCCCTCAAGAAGCCTTTCACTAAGACAGTTCTTGTGGAATTGGAAAAGTGATACTTGGAAGCCCATAGAGGGCTACGGTGAAAAAGGAAATATCCTCAGATGAAATCTGGAAAGAAGCTTTCTGAGAAACTGCTTTGTGTTCTGTTAATTCATCTCACAGAGTTACATCTGTATTTCGTGGATCTCTTTGCTAGCCTTATTTCTGTGGAATCTGAGAACAGATATTTCGGATCCCTTGGAAGACTATAGGGCCAAATGAAATATCCTCCGATAACAAAGAGAAAGAAGCTTTCTGAGAAACTTCTTTGTGTTCTCTGAAATCATCTCACAGAGTTACAGCATTCCCCTCAAAAAAGCCTTTCGCTAAGACAGTGCTTGTGGAATTGGCAAAGTGATATTTGGAAGCCCATAGAGGGCTATGGTGAAAAAGGAAATATCCTCAGATGAAATCTGGAAAGAAGCTTTCTGAGAAACTGCTTAGTGTTCTGTTAATTCATCTCACAGAGTTACATCTGTATTTCGTGGATCTCTTTGCTAGCCTTATTTCTGTGGAATCTGAGAACAGATATTTCGGATCCCTTGGAAGACTATAGGGCCAAAGGAAATATCCTCCGATAACAAACAGAAAGAAGCTTTCTGAGAAACTTCTTTGTGTTCCGTGAAATCATCTCACAGAGTTACAGCTTTCCCCTCAAGAACCCTTTCGCTAAGACAGTTCTTGTGGAATTGGCAAAGTGATATTTGGAAACCACTAGGGGGCTATGGTGAAAAAGGAAATATCCTCACATGAAATCTGGAAAGAAGCTTTCTGAGAAACTGCTTAGTGTTCTGTTAATTCATCTCACAGAGTTACATCTGTATTTCGTGGATCTCTTTGCTAGCCTTATTTCTGTGGAATCTGAGAACAGATATTTCGGATCCCTTGGAAGACTATAGGGCCAAAGGAAATATCCTCCGATAACAAAGAGAAAGAAGCTTTCTGAGAAACTTCTTTGTGTTCTGTGAAATCATCTCACAGAGTTACAGCTTTCCCCTCAAGAAGCCTTTCGCTAAGACAGTTCTTGTGGAATTGGCAAAGTGATATTTGGAAGCCCATAGAGGGCTATGGTGAAAAAGGAAATATCCTCAGATGAAATCTGGAAAGAAGCTTTCTGAGAAACTGCTTAGTGTTCTGTTAATTCATCTCACAGACTTACATCTGTATTTCGTGGATCTCTTTGCTAGCCTTATTTCTGTGGAATCTGAGAACAGATATTTCGGATCCCTTGGAAGACTATAGGGCCAAAGGAAATATCCTCCGATAACAAAGAGAAAGAAGCTTTCTGAGAAACTTCTTTGTGTTCTGTGAAATCATCTCACAGAGTTACAGCTTTCCCCTCAAGAAGCCTTTCGCTAAGACAGTTCTTGTGGAATTGGCAAAGTGATATTTGGAAGCCCATAGAGGGCTATGGTGAAAAAGGAAATATCCTCAGATGAAATGTGGAAAGAAGCTTTCTGAGAAACTGCTTAGTGTTCTGTTAATTCATCTCACAGAGTTACATCTGTATTTCGTGGATCTCTTTGCTAGCCTTATTTCTGTGGAATCTGAGAACAGATATTTCGGATCCCTTGGAAGACTATAGGGCCAAAGGAAATATCCTCCGATAACAAAGAGAAAGAAGCTTTCTGAGAAACTTCTTTGTGTTCTGTGAAATCATCTCACAGAGTTACAGCTTTCCCCTCAAGAAGCCTTTCGCTAAGACAGTTCTTGTGGAATTGGCAAAGTGATATTTGGAAGCCCATAGAGGGCTATGGTGAAAAAGGAAATATCCTCAGATGAAATGTGGAAAGAAGCTTTCTGAGAAACTGCTTAGTGTTCTGTTAATTCATCTCACAGACTTACATCTGTATTTCGTGGATCTCTTTGCTAGCCTTATTTCTGTGGAATCTGAGAACAGATATTTCGGATCCCTTGGAAGACTATAGGGCCAAAGGAAATATCCTCCGATAACAAACAGAAAGAAGCTTTCTGAGAAACTTCTTTGTGTTCCGTGAAATCATCTCACAGAGTTACAGCTTTCCCCTCCAGAAGCCTTTCGCTAAGACAGTTCTTGTGGAATTGGCAAAGTGATATTTGGAAGCCACTAGGGGGCTATGGTGAAAAAGGAAATATCCTCACATGAAATCTGGAAAGAAGCTTTCTGAGAAACTGCTTAGTGTTCTGTTAATTCATCTCACAGACTTACATCTGTATTTCGTGGATCTCTTTGCTAGCCTTATTTCTGTGGAATCTGAGAACAGATATTTCGGATCCCTTGGAAGACTATAGGGCCAAAGGAAATATCCTCCGATAACAAACAGAAAGAAGCTTTCTGAGAAACTTCTTTGTGTTCTGTGAAATCATCTCACAGAGTTACAGCTTTCTCCTCAAGAAGCCTTTCGCTAAGGCAGTTCTTGTGGAATTGGCAAAGTGATATTTGGAAGCACATAGAGGGCTATGGTGAAAAAGGAAATATCCTCAGATGAAATCTGGAAAGAAGCTTTCTGAGAAACTGCTTAGTGTTCTGTTAATTCATCTCACAGACTTACATCTGTATTTCGTGGATCTCTTTGCTAGCCTTATTTCTGTGGTATCTGAGAACAGATATTTCGGATCCCTTGGAAGACTATAGGGCCAAGGGAAATATCCTCCGATAACAAAGAGAAAGAAGCTTTCTGAGAAATTTCTTTGTGTTCTGTGAAATCATCTCACAGAGTTACAGCTTTCCCCTCAAGAAGCCTTTCGCTAAGACAGTTCTTGTGGAATTGGCAAAGTGATATTTGGAAGCCCATAGAGGGCTATGGTGTAAAAGGAATTATCCTCACATGAAATCTGGAAAGAAGCTTTCTGAGAAACTGCTTAGTGTTCTGTTAATTCATCTCACAGAGTTACATCTGTATTTCGTGGATCTCTTTGCTAGCCTTATTTCTGTGGAATCTGAGAACAGATATTTCGGATCCCTTGGAAGACTATAGGGCCAAAGGAAATATCCTCCGATAACAAAGAGAAAGAAGCTTTCTAAGAAACTTCTTTGTTTTCTGTGAAATCATCTCACAGAGTTACAGCTTTCCCCTCAAGAAGCCTTTCGCTAAGACAGTTATTGTGGAATTGGCAAAGTGATATTTGGAAGCCCAGAGAGGGCTATGGTGAAAAAGGAAATATCCTCAGATGAAATCTGGAAAGAAGCTTTCTGAGAAACTGCTTAGTGTTCTGTGAATTCATCTCACAGAGTTACATCTGTATATCGTGGATCTCTTTGCTAGCCTTATTTCTGTGGAATCTGAGAACAGATATTTCGGATCCCTTGGAAGACTATAGGGCCAAAGGAAATATCCTCCGATAACAAACAGAAAGAAGCTTTCTGAGAAACTTCTTTGTGTTCCGTGAAATCATCTCACAGAGTTACAGCTTTCCCCTCAAGATGCCTTTCGCTAAGACAGTTCTTGTGGAATTGGCAAAGTGATATTTGGAAGCCACTAGGGGGCTATGGTGAAAAAGGAAATATCCTCAGATGAAATCTGGAAAGAAGCTTTCTGAGAAACTGCTTAGTGTTCTGTTAATTCATCTCACAGACTTACATCTGTATTTCTTGGATCTCTTTGCTAGCCTTATTTCTGTGGAATCTGAGAACAGATATTTCGAATCCCTTGGAAGACTATAGGGCCAAAGGAAATATCCTCCGATAACAAAGAGAAAGAAGCTTTCTGAGAAACTTCTTTGTGTTCTGTGAAATCATCTCACAGAGTTACAGCTTTCACCTCAAGAAGCCTTTCGCTAAGACAGTTCTTGTGGAATTGGCAAAGTGATATTTGGAAGCCCATAGAGGGCTATGGTGAAAAAGGAAATATCCTCAGATGAAATCTGGAAAGAAGCTTTCTGAGAAACTGCTTAGTGTTCTGTTAATTCATCTCACAGACTTACATCTGTATTTCGTGGATCTCTTTGCTAGCCTTATTTCTGTGGTATCTGAGAACAGATATTTCGGATCCCTTGGAAGACTATAGGGCCAAAGGAAATATCCTCCGATAACAAAGAGAAAGAAGCTTTCTGAGAAACTTCTTTGTGTTCTGTGAAATCATCTCACAGAGTTACAGCTTTCCCCTCAAGAAGCCTTTCGCTAAGACAGTTCTTGTGGAATTGGCAAAGTGATATTTGGAAGCCCAGAGAGGGCTATGGTGAAAAAGGAAATATCCTCAGATGAAATCTGGAAAGAAGCTTTCTGAGAAACTGCTTAGTGTTCTGTGAATTCATCTCACAGAGTTACATCTGTATTTCGTGGATCTCTTTGCTAGCCTTATTTCTGTGGAATCTGAGAACAGATATTTCGGATCCCTTGGAAGACTATAGGGCCAAAGGAAATATCCTCCGATAACAAACAGAAAGAAGCTTTCTGAGAAACTTCTTTGTGTTCCGTGAAATCATCTCACAGAGTTACAGCTTTCCCCTAAAGAAGCCTTTCGCTAAGACAGTTCTTGTGGAATTGGCAAAGTGATATTTGGAAGCCCATAGAGGGCTATGGTGAAAAAGGAAATATCCTCAGATGAAATCTGGAAAGAAGCTTTCTGAGAAACTGCTTAGTGTTCTGTTAATTCATCTCACAGACTTACATCTGTATTTCGTGGATCTCTTTGCTAGCCTTATTTCTGTGGAATCTGAGAACAGATATTTCGGATCCCTTGGAAGACTATAGGGCCAAAGGAAATATCCTCCGATAACAAACAGAAAGAAGCTTTCTGAGAAACTTCTTTGTGTTCTGTGAAATCATCTCACAGAGTTACAGCTTTCACCTCAAGAAGCCTTTCGCTAAGACAGTTCTTGTGGAATTGGCAAAGTGATATTTGGAAGCCCATAGAGGGCTATGGTGAAAAAGGAAATATCCTCAGATGAAATCTGGAAAGAAGCTTTCTGAGAAACTGCTTAGTGTTCTGTTAATTCATCTCACAGACTTACATCTGTATTTCGTGGATCTCTTTGCTAGCCTTTTTTCTGTGGTACCTGAGAACAGATATTTCGGATCCCTTTGAATACTATAGGGCCAAAGGAAATATCCTCCGATAACAAACAGAAAGAAGCTTTCTGAGAAACTTCTTTGTGTTCTGTGAAATCATCTCACAGAGTTACAGCTTTCCCCTCAAGAAGCCTTTCGCTAAGACAGTTCTTGTGGAATTGGCAAAGTGATATTTGGAAGCCCATAGAGGGCTATGGTGAAAAAGGAAATATCCTCCGATGAAATGTGGAAAGAAGCTTTCTGAGAAACTGCTTAGTGTTCTGTTAATTCATCTCACAGAGTTACATCTGTATTTCGTGGATCTCTTTGCTAGCCTTATTTCTGTGGAATCTGAGAACAGATATTTCGGATCCCTTGGGAGACTATAGGGCCAAAGGAAATATCCTCCGATAACAAAGAGAAAGAAGCTTTCTGAGAAACTTCTTTGTGTTCTGTGAAATCATCTCACAGAGTTACAGCTTTCCCCTCAAGAAGCCTTTCGCTAAGACAGTTCTTGTGGAATTGGCAAAGTGATATTTGGAAGCCCATAGAGGGCTATGGTGAAAAAGGAAATATCCTCACATGAAATCTGGAAAGAAGCTTTCTGAGAAACTGCTTAGTGTTCTGTTAATTCATCTCACAGAGTTACATCTGTATTTCGTGGATCTCTTTGCTAGCCTTATTTCTGTGGAATCTGAGAACAGATATTTCGGATCCCTTGGAAGACTATAGGGCCAAAGGAAATATCCTCCGATAACAAACAGAAAGAAGCTTTCTGAGAAACTTCTTTGTGTTCTGTGAAATCATCTCACAGAGTTACAGCTTTCCCCTCAAGAAGCCTTTCGCTAAGACAGTTCTTGTGGAATTCGCAAGGTGATATTTGGAAGCCCTTAGAGGGCTATGGTGAAAAAGGAAATATCCTCAGATGACATCTGGAAGGAAGCTTTCTGAGAAACTGCTTAGTGTTCTGTTAATTCATCTCACAGAGTTACATCTGTATTTCGTGGATCTCTTTGCTAGCCTTATTTCTGTGGAATCTGAGAACAGATATTTCGGATCCCTTGGAAGACTATAGGGCCAAAGGAAATATCCTCCGATAACAAAGAGAAAGAAGCTTTCTGAGAAACTTCTTTGTGTTCTGTGAAATCATCTCACAGAGTTACAGCTTTCCCCTCAAGAAGCCTTTCGCTAAGACAGTTCTTGTGGAATTGGCAAAGTGATATTTGGAAGCCCATAGAGGGCTATGGTGAAAAAGGAAATATCCTCAGATGAAATGTGGAAAGAAGCTTTCTGAGAAACTGCTTAGTGTTCTGTTAATTCATCTCACAGAGTTACATCTGTATTTCGTGGATCTCTTTGCTAGCCTTATTTCTGTGGAATCTGAGAACAGATATTTCGGATCCCTTGGAAGACTATAGGGCCAAAGGAAATATCCTCCGATAACAAAGAGAAAGAAGCTTTCTGAGAAACTTCTTTGTGTTCTGTGAAATCATCTCACAGAGTTACAGCTTTCCCCTCAAGAAGCCTTTCGCTAAGACAGTTGTTGTGGAATTGGCAAAGTGATATTTGGAAGCCCAGAGAGGGCTATGGTGAAAAAGGAAATATCCTCAGATGAAATCTGGAAAGAAGCTTTCTGAGAAACTGCTTAGTGTTCTGTGAATTCATCTCACAGAGTTACATCTGTATTTCGTGGATCTCTTTGCTAGCCTTATTTCTGTGGAATCTGAGAACAGATATTTCGGATCCCTTGGAAGACTATAGGGCCAAAGGAAATATCCTCCGATAACAAACAGAAAGAAGCTTTCTGAGAAACTTCTTTGTGTTCTGTGAAATCATCTCACAGAGTTACAGCTTTCACCTCAAGAAGCCTTTCGCTAAGACAGTTCTTGTGGAATTGGCAAAGTGATATTTGGAAGCCCATAGAGGGCTATGGTGAAAAAGGAAATATCCTCAGATGAAATCTGGAAAGAAGCTTTCTGAGAAACTGCTTAGTGTTCTGTTAATTCATCTCACAGACTTACATCTGTATTTCGTGGATCTCTTTGCTAGCCTTATTTCTGTGGTACCTGAGAACAGATATTTCGGATCCCTTTGAAGACTATAGGGCCAAAGGAAATATCCTCCGATAACAAACAGAAAGAAGCTTTCTGAGAAACTTCTTTGTGTTCTGTGAAATCATCTCACAGAGTTACAGCTTTCCCCTCAAGAAGCCTTTCGCTAAGACAGTTCTTGTGGAATTGGCAAAGTGATATTTGGAAGCCCATAGAGGGCTATGGTGAAAAAGGAAATATCCTCAGATGACATCTGGAAGGAAGCTTTCTGAGAAACTGCTTAGTGTTCTGTTAATTCATCTCACAGACTTACATCTGTATTTCGTGGATCTCTTTGCTAGCCTTATTTCTGTGGTATCTGAGAACAGATATTTCGGATCCCTTGGAAGACTATAGGGCCAAAGGAAATATCCTCCGATAACAAAGAGAAAGAAGCTTTCTGAGAAACTTCTTTGTGTTCTGTGAAATCATCTCACAGAGTTACAGCTTTCCCCTCAAGAAGCCTTTCGCTAAGACAGTTCTTGTGGAATTGGCAAAGTGATATTTGGAAGCCCATAGAGGGCTATGGTGAAAAAGGAAATATCCTCACATGAAATCTGGAAAGAAGCTTTCTGAGAAACTGCTTAGTGTTCTGTTAATTCATCTCACAGAGTTACATCTGTATTTCGTGGATATCTTTGCTAGCCTTATTTCTGTGGAATCTGAGAACAGATATTTCGGATCCCTTGGAAGACTATAGGGCCAAAGGAAATATCCTCCGATAACAAACAGAAAGAAGCTTTCTGAGATACTTCTTTGTGTTCTGTGAAATCATCTCACAGAGTTACAGCTTTCCCCTCAAGAAGCCTTTCGCTAAGACAGTTCTTGTGGAATTCGCAAGGTGATATTTGGAAGCCCATAGAGGGCTATGGTGAAAAAGGAAATATCCTCAGATGACATCTGGAAGGAAGCTTTCTGAGAAACTGCTTAGTGTTCTGTTAATTCATCTCACAGAGTTACATCTGTATTTCGTGGATCTCTTTGCTAGCCTTATTTCTGTGGAATCTGAGAACAGATATTTCGGATCCCTTGGAAGACTATAGGGCCAAAGGAAATATCCTCCGATAACAAAGATAAAGAAGCTTTCTGAGAAACTTATTTGTGTTCTGTGAAATCATCTCACAGAGTTACAGCTTTCCCCTCAAGAAGCCTTTCGCTAAGACAGTTCTTGTGGAATTGGCAAAGTGATATTTGGAAGCCCATAGAGGGCTATGGTGAAAAAGGAAATATCCTCAGATGAAATGTGGAAAGAAGCTTTCTGAGAAACTGCTTAGTGTTCTGTTAATTCATCTCACAGAGTTACATCTGTATTTCGTGGATCTCTTTGCTAGCCTTATTTCTGTGGAATCTGAGAACAGATATTTCGGATCCCTTGGAAGACTATAGGGCCAAAGGAAATATCCTCCGATAACAAAGAGAAAGAAGCTTTCTGAGAAACTTCTTTGTGTTCTGTGAAATCATCTCACAGAGTTACAGCTTTCCCCTCAAGAAGCCTTTCGCTAAGACAGTTATTGTGGAATTGGCAAAGTGATATTTGGAAGCCCAGAGAGGGCTATGGTGAAAAAGGAAATATCCTCAGATGAAATCTGGAAAGAAGCTTTCTGAGAAACTGCTTAGTGTTCTGTTAATTCATCTCACAGAGTTACATCTGTATTTCGTGGATTTCTTTGCTAGCCTTATTTCTGTGGAATCTGAGAACAGATATTACGGATCCCTTGGAAGACTATAGGGCCAAATGAAATATCCTCGGATAACAAACAGAAAGAAGCTTTCTGAGGAAATTCTTTGTGTTCTGTGAAATCATCTCACACAGTTACAGCATTCCCTTCAAGAAGCCTTTCGCTAAGACAGTTCTTGTGGAACTGGCAAAGTGATATTTGGAAGCCCATAGAGGGCTATGGTGAAAAAGGAATTATCCTCACATGAAATCTGGAAAGAAGCTTTCTGAGAAACTGCTTAGTGTTCTGTTAATTCATCTCACAGAGTTACATCTGTATTTCGTGGATCTCTTTGCTAGCCTTATTTCTGTGGAATCTGAGAACAGATATTTCGGATCCCTTGGAAGACTATAGGGCCAAAGGAAATATCCTGCGATAACAAAGAGAAAGAAGCTTTCTGAGAAACTTCTTTGTGTTCTGTGAAATCATCTCACAGAGTTACAGCTTTCCCCTCAAGAAGCCTTTCGCTAAGACAGTTGTTGTGGAATTGGCAAAGTGATATTTGGAAGCCCAGAGAGGGCTATGGTGAAAAAGGAAATATCCTCAGATGAAATCTGGAAAGAAGCTTTCTGAGAAACTGCTTAGTGTTCTGTGAATTCATCTCACAGAGTTACATCTGTATTTCGTGGATCTCTTTGCTAGCCTTATTTCTGTGGAATCTGAGAACAGATATTTCGGATCCCTTGGAAGACTATAGGGCCAAAGGAAATATCCTCCGATAACAAACAGAAAGAAGCTTTCTGAGAAACTTCTTTGTGTTCTGTGAAATCATCTCACAGAGTTACAGCTTTCACCTCAAGAAGCCTTTCGCTAAGACAGTTCTTGTGGAATTGGCAAAGTGATATTTGGAAGCCCATAGAGGGCTATGGTGAAAAAGGAAATATCCTCAGATGAAATCTGGAAAGAAGCTTTCTGAGAAACTGCTTAGTGTTCTGTTAATTCATCTCACAGACTTACATCTGTATTTCGTGGATCTCTTTGCTAGCCTTATTTCTGTGGTACCTGAGAACAGATATTTCGGATCCCTTTGAAGACTATAGGGCCAAAGGAAATATCCTCCGATAACAAACAGAAAGAAGCTTTCTGAGAAACTTCTTTGTGTTCTGTGAAATCATCTCACAGAGTTACAGCTTTCCCCTCAAGAAGCCTTTCGCTAAGACAGTTCTTGTGGAATTGGCAAAGTGATATTTGGAAGCCCATAGAGGGCTATGGTGAAAAAGGAAATATCCTCAGATGACATCTGGAAGGAAGCTTTCTGAGAAACTGCTTAGTGTTCTGTTAATTCATCTCACAGAGTTACATCTGTATTTCGTGGATCTCTTTGCTAGCCTTATTTCTGTGGAATCTGAGAACAGATATTTCGGATCCCTTGGAAGACTATAGGACCAAAGGAAATATCCTCCGATAACAAAGAGAAAGAAGCTTTCTGAGAAACTTCTTTGTGTTCTGTGAAATCATCTCACAGAGTTACAGCTTTCCCCTCAAGAAGCCTTTCGCTAAGACAGTTCTTGTGGAATTGGCAAAGTGATATTTGGAAGCCCATAGAGGGCTATGGTGAAAAAGGAAATATCCTCACATGAAATCTGGAAAGAAGCTTTCTGAGAAACTGCTTAGTGTTCTGTTAATTCATCTCACAGAGTTACATCTGTATTTCGTGGATCTCTTTGCTAGCCTTATTTCTGTGGAATCTGAGAACAGATATTTCGGATCCCTTGGAAGACTATAGGGCCAAAGGAAATATCCTCCGATAACAAACAGAAAGAAGCTTTCTGAGAAACTTCTTTGTGTTCTGTGAAATCATCTCACAGAGTTACAGCTTTCCCCTCAAGAAGCCTTTCGCTAAGACAGTTCTTGTGGAATTCGCAAGGTGATATTTGGAAGCCCATAGAGGGCTATGGTGAAAAAGGAAATATCCTCAGATGACATCTGGAAGGAAGCTTTCTGAGAAACTGCTTAGTGTTCTGTTAATTCATCTCACAGAGTTACATCTGTATTTCGTGGATCTCTTTGCTAGCCTTATTTCTGTGGAATCTGAGAACAGATATTTCGGATCCCTTGGAAGACTATAGGGCCAAAGGAAATATCCTCCGATAACAAAGAGAAAGAAGCTTTCTGAGAAACTTCTTTGTGTTCTGTGAAATCATCTCACAGAGTTACAGCTTTCCCCTCAAGAAGCCTTTCGCTAAGACAGTTCTTGTGGAATTGGCAAAGTGATATTTGGAAGCCCATAGAGGGCTATGGTGAAAAAGGAAATATCCTCAGATGAAATGTGGAAAGAAGCTTTCTGAGAAACTGCTTAGTGTTCTGTTAATTCATCTCACAGAGTTACATCTGTATTTCGTGGATCTCTTTGCTAGCCTTATTTCTGTGGAATCTGAGAACAGATATTTCGGATCCCTTGGAAGACTATAGGGCCAAAGGAAATATCCTCCGATAACAAAGAGAAAGAAGCTTTCTGAGAAACTTCTTTGTGATCTGTGAAATCATCTCACAGAGTTACAGCTTTCCCCTCAAGAAGCCTTTCGCTAAGACAGTTCTTGTGGAATTGGCAAAGTGATATTTGGAAGCCCAGAGAGGGCTATGGTGAAAAAGGAAATATCCTCAGATGAAATCTGGAAAGAAGCTTTCTGAGAAACTGCTTAGTGTACTGTGAATTCATCTCACAGAGTTACATCTGTATTTCGTGGATCTCTTTGCTAGCCTTATTTCTGTGGAATCTGAGAACAGATATTTCGGATCCCTTGGAAGACTATAGGGCCAAAGGAAATATCCTCCGATAACAAACAGAAAGAAGCTTTCTGAGAAACTTCTTTGTGTTCCGTGAAATCATCTCACAGAGTTACAGCTTTCCCCTCAAGAAGCCTTTCGCTAAGACAGTTCTTGTGGAATTGGCAAAGTGATATTTGGAAGCCACTAGGGGGCTATGGTGAAAAAGGAAATATCCTCACATGAAATCTGGAAAGAAGCTTTCTGAGAAACTGCTTAGTGTTCTGTTAATTCATCTCACAGAGTTACATCTGTATTTCGTGGATCTCTTTGCTAGCCTTATTTCTGTGGAATCTGAGAACAGATATTTCGGATTCCTTGGAAGACTATAGGGCCAAAGGAAATATCCTCCGATAACAAACAGAAAGAAGCTTTCTGAGAAACTTCTTTGTGTTCTGTGAAATCATCTCACAGAGTTACAGCTTTCACCTCAAGAAGCCTTTCGCTAAGACAGTTCTTGTGGAATTGGCAAAGTGATATTTGGAAGCCCATAGAGGGCTATGGTGAAAAAGGAAATATCCTCAGATGACATCTGGAAAGAAGCTTTCTGAGAAACTGCTTAGTGTTCTGTTAATTCATCTCACAGACTTACATCTGTATTTCGTGGATCTCTTTGCTAGCCTTATTTCTGTGGTACCTGAGAACAGATATTTCGGATCCCTTTGAAGACTATAGGGCCAAAGGAAATATCCTCCGATAACAAAGAGAAAGAAGCTTTCTGAGAAACTTCTTTGTGTTCTGTGAAATCATCTCACAGAGTTACAGCTTTCCCCTCAAGAAGCCTTTCGCTAAGACAGTTCTTGTGGAATTGGCAAAGTGATATTTGGAAGCCCGGAGAGGGCTATGGTGAAAAAGGAAATATCCTCAGATGAAATCTGGAAAGAAGCTTTCTGAGAAACTGCTTAGTGTTCTGTTAATTCATCTCACAGAGTTACATCTGTATTTCGTGGATCTCTTTGCTAGCCTTATTTCTGTGGAATCTGAGAACAGATATTTCGGATCCCTTGGAAGAATATAGGGCCAAAGGAAATATCCTCCGATAACAAACAGAAAGAAGCTTTCTGAGAAACTTCTTTGTGTTCCGTGAAATCATCTCACAGAGTTACAGCTTTCCCCTCCAGAAGCCTTTCGCTAAGACAGTTCTTGTGGAATTGGCAAAGTGATATTTGGAAGCCACTAGGGGGCTATGGTGAAAAAGGAAATATCCTCACATGAAATCTGGAAAGAAGCTTTCTGAGAAACTGCTTAGTGTTCTGTTAATTCATCTCACAGACTTACATCTGTATTTCGTGGATCTCTTTGCTTGCCTTATTTCTGTGGAATCTGAGAACAGATATTTCGGATCCCTTGGAAGACTATAGGGCCAAAGGAAATATCCTCCGATAACAAACAGAAAGAAGCTTTCTGAGAAACTTCTTTGTGTTCTGTGAAATCATCTCACAGAGTTACAGCTTTCTCCTCAAGAAGCCTTTCGCTAAGACAGTTCTTGTGGAATTGGCAAAGTGATATTTGGAAGCCCATAGAGGGCTATGGTGAAAAAGGAAATATCCTCAGATGAAATCTGGAAAGAAGCTTTCTGAGAAACTGCTTAGTGTTCTGTTAATTCATCTCACAGACTTACATCTGTATTTCGTGGATCTCTTTGCTAGCCTTATTTCTGTGGTATCTGAGAACAGATATTTCGGATCCCTTGGAAGACTATAGGGCCAAGGGAAATATCCTCCGATAACAAAGAGAAAGAAGCTTTCTGAGAAATTTCTTTGTGTTCTGTGAAATCATCTCACAGAGTTACAGCTTTCCCCTCAAGAAGCCTTTCCCTAAGACAGTTCTTGTGGAATTGGCAAAGTGATATTTGGAAGCCCATAGAGGGCTATGGTGAAAAAGGAAATATCCTCCGATGAAATGTGGAAAGAAGCTTTCTGAGAAACTGCTTAGTGTTCTGTTAATTCATCTCACAGAGTTACATCTGTATTTCGTGGATCTCTTTGCTAGCCTTATTTCTGTGGAATCTGAGAACAGATATTTCGGATCCCTTGGAAGACTATAGGGCCAAAGGAAATATCCTCCGATAACAAAGAGAAAGAAGCTTTCTGAGAAACTTCTTTGTGTTCTGTGAAATCATCTCACAGAGTTACAGCTTTCCCCTCAAGAAGCCTTTCGCTAAGACAGTTCTTGTGGAATTCGCAAAGTGATATTTGGAAGCCCATAGAGGGCTATGGTGAAAAAGGAATTATCCTCACATGAAATCTGGAAAGAAGCTTTCTGAGAAACTGCTTAGTGTTCTGTTAATTCATCTCACAGAGTTACATCTGTATTTCGTGGATCTCTTTGCTAGCCTTATTTCTGTGGAATCTGAGAACAGATATTTCGGATCCCTTGGAAGACTATAGGGCCAAAGGAAATATCCTCCGATAACAAAGAGAAAGAAGCTTTCTGAGAAACTTCTTTGTGTTCTGTGAAATCATCTCACAGAGTTACAGCTTTCCCCTCAAGAAGCCTTTCCCTAAGACAGTTCTTGTGGAATTGGCAAAGTGATATTTGGAAGCCCATAGAGGGCTATGGTGAAAAAGGAAATATCCTCCGATGAAATGTGGAAAGAAGCTTTCTGAGAAACTGCTTAGTGTTCTGTTAATTCATCTCACAGAGTTACATCTGTATTTCGTGGATCTCTTTGCTAGCCTTATTTCTGTGGAATCTGAGAACAGATATTTCGGATCCCTTGGAAGACTATAGGGCCAAAGGAAATATCCTCCGATAAGAAAGAGAAAGAAGCTTTCTGAGAAACTTCTTTGTGTTCTGTGAAATCATCTCACAGAGTTACAGCTTTCCCCTCAAGAAGCCTTTCGCTAAGACAGTTCTTGTGGAATTGGCAAAGTGATATTTGGAAGCCCATAGAGGGCTATGGTGAAAAAGGAATTATCCTCACATGAAATCTGGAAAGAAGCTTTCTGAGAAACTGCTTAGTGTTCTGTTAATTCATTTCACAGAGTTACATCTGTATTTCGTGGATCTCTTTGCTAGCCTTATTTCTGTGGAATCTGAGAACAGATATTTCGGATCCCTTGGAAGACTATAGGGCCAAAGGAAATATCCTCCGATAACAAAGAGAAAGAAGCTTTCTGAGAAACTTCTTTGTGTTCTGTGAAATCATCTCACAGAGTTACAGCTTTCCCCTCAAGAAGCCTTTCCCTAAGACAGTTCTTGTGGAATTGGCAAAGTGATATTTGGAAGCCCATAGAGGGCTATGCTGAAAAAGGAAATATCCTCCGATGAAATGTGGAAAGAAGCTTTCTGAGAAACTGCTTAGTGTTCTGTTAATTCATCTCACAGAGTTACATCTGTATTTCGTGGATCTCTTTGCTAGCCTTATTTCTGTGGAATCTGAGAACAGATATTTCGGATCCCTTGGAAGACTATAGGGCCAAAGGAAATATCCTCCGATAACAAAGAGAAAGAAGCTTTCTGAGAAACTTCTTTGTGTTCTGTGAAATCATCTCACAGAGTTACAGCTTTCCCCTCAAGAAGCCTTTCGGTAAGACAGTTCTTGTGGAATTGGCAAAGTGATATTTGGAAGCCCATAGAGGGCTATGGTGAAAAAGGAATTATCCTCACATGAAATCTGGAAAGAAGCTTTCTGAGAAACTGCTTAGTGTTCTGTTAATTCATCTCACAGAGTTACATCTGTATTTCGTGGATCTCTTTGCTAGCCTTATTTCTGTGGAATCTGAGAACAGATATTTCGGATCCCTTGGAAGACTATAGGGCCAAAGGAAATATCCTCCGATAACAAAGAGAAAGAAGCTTTCTGAGAAACTTCTTTGTGTTCTGTGAAATCATCTCACAGAGTTACAGCTTTCCCCTCAAGTAGCCTTTCGCTAAGACAGTTATTGTGGAATTGGCAAAGTGATATTTGGAAGCCCAGAGAGGGCTATGGTGAAAAAGGAAATATCCTCAGATGAAATCTGGAAAGAAGCTTTCTGAGAAACTGCTTAGTGTTCTGTGAATTCATCTCACAGAGTTACATCTGTATTTCGTGGATCTCTTTGCTAGCCTTATTTCTGTGGAATCTGAGAACAGATATTTCGGATCCCTTGGAAGACTATAGGGCCAAAGGAAATATCCTCCGATAACAAACAGAAAGAAGCTTTCTGAGAAACTTCTTTGTGTTCTGTGAAATCATCTCACAGAGTTACAGCTTTCTCCTCAAGAAGCCTTTCGCTAAGACAGTTCTTGTGGAATTGGCAAAGTGATATTTGGAAGCCCATAGAGGGCTATGGTGAAAAAGGAAATATCCTCAGATGAAATCTGGAAAGAAGCTTTCTGAGAAACTGCTTAGTGTTCTGTTAATTCATCTCACAGACTTACATCTGTATTTCGTGGATCTCTTTGCTAGCCTTATTTCTGTGGTATCTGAGAACAGATATTTCGGATCCCTTGGAAGACTATAGGGCCAAGGGAAATATCCTCCGATAACAAAGAGAAAGAAGCTTTCTGAGAAATTTCTTTGTGTTCTGTGAAATCATCTCACAGAGTTACAGCTTTCCCCTCAAGAAGCCTTTCCCT
This sequence comes from Macaca nemestrina, assembly GCF_043159975.1. Classification (NCBI taxonomy): domain Eukaryota; kingdom Metazoa; phylum Chordata; class Mammalia; order Primates; family Cercopithecidae; genus Macaca; species Macaca nemestrina. Next base: position 35,892 of record NW_027257694.1, on the reverse strand, counting down.
AAGACAGTTCTTGTGGAATTGGCAAAGTGATATTTGGAAGCCCATAGAGGGCTATGGTGAAAAAGGAAATATCCTCCGATGAAATGTGGAAAGAAGCTTTCTGAGAAACTGCTTAGTGTTCTGTTAATTCATCTCACAGAGTTACATCTGTATTTCGTGGATCTCTTTGCTAGCCTTATTTCTGTGGAATCTGAGAACAGATATTTCGGATCCCTTGGAAGACTATAGGGCCAAAGGAAATATGCTCCGATAACAAAGAGAAAGAAGCTTTCTGAGAAACTTCTTTGTGTTCTGTGAAATCATCTCACAGAGTTACAGCTTTCCCCTCAAGAAGCCTTTCGCTAAGACAGTTCTTGTGGAATTGGCAAAGTGATATTTGGAAGCCCATAGAGGGCTATGGTGAAAAAGGAATTATCCTCACATGAAATCTGGAAAGAAGCTTTCTGAGAAACTGCTTAGTGTTCTGTTAATTCATCTCACAGAGTTACATCTGTATTTCGTGGATCTCTTTGCTAGCCTTATTTCTGTGGAATCTGAGAACAGATATTTCGGATCCCTTGGAAGACTATAGGGCCAAAGGAAATATCCTCCGATAACAAGGAGAAAGAAGCTTTCTGAGAAACTTCTTTGTGTTCTGTGAAATCATCTCACAGAGTTACAGCTTTCCCCTCAAGAAGCCTTTCGCTAAGACAGTTATTGTGGAATTGGCAAAGTGATATTTGGAAGCCCAGAGAGGGCTACGGTGAAAAAGGAAATATCCTCAGATGAAATCTGGAAAGAAGCTTTCTGAGAAACTGCTTAGTGTTCTGTGAATTCATCTCACAGAGTTACATCTGTATTTCGTGGATCTCTTTGCTAGCCTTATTTCTGTGGAATCTGAGAACAGATATTTCGGATCCCTTGGAAGAATATAGGGCCAAAGGAAATATCCTCCGATAACAAACAGAAAGAAGCTTTCTGAGAAACTTCTTTGTGTTCCGTGAAATCATCTCACAGAGTTACAGCTTTCCCCTCCAGAAGCCTTTCCCTAACACAGTTCTTGTGGAATTGGCAAAGTGATATTTGGAAGCCACTAGGGGGCTATGGTGAAAAAGGAAATATCCTCACATGAAATCTGGAAAGAAGCTTTCTGAGAAACTGCTTAGTGTTCTGTTAATTCATCTCACAGACTTACATCTGTATTTCGTGGATCTCTTTGCTAGCCTTATTTCTGTGGAATCTGAGAACAGATATTTCGGATCCCTTGGAAGACTATAGGGCCAAAGGAAATATCCTCCGATAACAAACAGAAAGAAGCTTTCTGAGAAACTTCTTTGTGTTCTGTGAAATCATCTCACAGAGTTACAGCTTTCTCCTCAAGAAGCCTTTCGCTAAGACAGTTCTTGTGGAATTGGCAAAGTGATATTTGGAAGCCCATAGAGGGCTATGGTGAAAAAGGAAATATCCTCAGATGAAATCTGGAAAGAAGCTTTCTGAGAAACTGCTTAGTGTTCTGTTAATTCATCTCACAGACTTACATCTGTATTTCGTGGATCTCTTTGCTAGCCTTATTTCTGTGGTATCTGAGAACAGATATTTCGGATCCCTTGGAAGACTATAGGGCCAAAGGAAATATCCTCCGATAACAAAGAGAAAGAAGCTTTCTGAGAAATTTCTTTGTGTTCTGTGAAATCATCTCACAGAGTTACAGCTTTCCCCTCAAGAAGCCTTTCCCTAAGACAGTTCTTGTGGAATTGGCAAAGTGATATTTGGAAGCCCATAGAGGGCTATGGTGAAAAAGGAAATATCCTCCGATGAAATGTGGAAAGAAGCTTTCTGAGAAACTGCTTAGTGTTCTGTTAATTCATCTCACAGACTTACATCTGTATTTCGTGGATCTCTTTGCTAGCCTTATTTCTGTGGAATCTGAGAACAGATATTTCGGATCCCTTGGAAGACTATAGGGCCAAAGGAAATATCCTCCGATAACAAAGAGAAAGAAGCTTTCTGAGAAACTTCTTTGTGTTCTGTGAAATCATCTCACAGAGTTACAGCTTTCCCCTCAAGAAGCCTTTCGCTAAGACAGTTCTTGTGGAATTGGCAAAGTGATATTTGGAAGCCCATAGAGGGCTATGGTGAAAAAGGAATTATCCTCACATGAAATCTGGAAAGAAGCTTTCTGAGAAACTGCTTAGTGTTCTGTTAATTCATCTCACAGAGTTACATCTGTATTTCGTGGATCTCTTTGCTAGCCTTATTTCTGTGGAATCTGAGAACAGATATTTCGGATCCCTTGGAAGACTATAGGGCCAAAGGAAATATCCTCCGATAACAAAGAGAAAGAAGCTTTCTGAGAAACTTCTTTGTGTTCTGTGAAATCATCTCACAGAGTTACAGCTTTCCCCTCAAGAAGCCTTTCGCTAAGACAGTTATTGTGGAATTGGCAAAGTGATATTTGGAAGCCCAGAGAGGGCTATGGTGAAAAAGGAAATATCCTCAGATGAAATCTGGAAAGAAGCTTTCTGAGAAACTGCTTAGTGTTCTGTGAATTCATCTCACAGAGTTACATCTCTATTTCGTGGATCTCTTTGCTAGCCTTATTTCTGTGGAATCTGAGAACAGATATTTCGGATCCCTTGGAAGACTATAGGGCCAAAGGAAATATCCTCCGATAACAAACAGAAAGAAGCTTTCTGAGAAACTTCTTTGTGTTCCGTGAAATCATCTCACAGAGTTACAGCTTTTCCCTCAAGAAGCCTTTCGCTAAGACAGTTCTTGTGGAATTGGCAAAGTGATATTTGGAAGTCACTAGGGGGCTATGGTGAAAAAGGAAATATCCTCAGATGAAATCTGGAAAGAAGCTTTCTGAGAAACTGCTTAGTGTTCTGTTAATTCATCTCACAGACTTACATCTGTATTTCGTGGATCTCTTTGCTAGCCTTATTTCTGTGGAATCTGAGAACAGATATTTCGGATCCCTTGGAAGACTATAGGGCCAAAGGAAATATCCTCCGATAACAAAGAGAAAGAAGCATTCTGAGAAACTTCTTTGTGTTCTGTGAAATCATCTCACAGAGTTACAGCTTTCCCCTCAAGAAGCCTTTCACTAAGACAGTTCTTGTGGAATTGGAAAAGTGATACTTGGAAGCCCATAGAGGGCTATGGTGAAAAAGGAAATATCCTCAGATGAAATCTGGAAAGAAGCTTTCTGAGAAACTGCTTTGTGTTCTGTTAATTCATCTCACAGAGTTACATCTGTATTTCGTGGATCTCTTTGCTAGCCTTATTTCTGTGGAATCTGAGAACAGATATTTCGGATCCCTTGGAAGACTATAGGGCCAAATGAAATATCCTCCGATTACAAAGAGAAAGAAACTTTCTGAGAAACTTCTTTGTGTTCTGTGAAATCATCTCACAGAGTTACAGGATTCCCCTCAAGAAGCCTTTCGCTAAGACAGTTCTTGTGGAATTGGCAAAGTGATATTTGGAAGCCCATAGAGGGCTATGGTGAAAAAGGAAATATCCTCACATGAAATGTGGAAAGAAGCTTTCTGAGAAACTGCTTACTGTTCTGTTAATTCATCTCACAGAGTTACATCTGTATTTCGTGGATCTCTTTGCTAGCCTTATTTCTGTGGAATCTGAGAACAGATATTTCGGATCCCTTGGAAGACTATAGGGCCAAAGGAAATATCCTCCGATAACAAAGAGAAAGAAGCTTTCTGAGAAACTTCTTTGTGTTCTGTGAAATCATCTCACAGAGTTACAGCTTTCCCCTCAAGAAGCCTTTCGCTAAGACAGTTCTTGTGGAATTGGCAAAGTTATATTTGGAAGCCCGGAGAGGGCTGTGGTGAAAAAGGAAATATCCTCAGATGAAATCTGGAAAGAAGCTTTCTGAGAAACTGCTTAGTGTTCTGTGAATTCATCTCACAGAGTTACATCTGTATTTCGTGGATCTCTTTGCTAGCCTTATTTCTGTGGAATCTGAGAACAGATATTTCGGATCCCTTGGAAGAATATGGGGCCAAAGGAAATATCCTCCGATAACAAACAGAAAGAAGCTTTCTGAGAAACTTCTTTGTGTTCCGTGAAATCATCTCACAGAGTTACAGCTTTCCCCTCCAGAAGCCTTTCGCTAAGACAGTTCTTGTGGAATTGGCAAAGTGATATTTGGAAGCTACTAGGGGGCTATGGTGAAAAAGGAAATATCCTCACATGAAATCTGGAAAGAAGCTTTCTGAGAAACTGCTTAGTGTTCTGTTAATTCATCTCACAGAGTTACATCTGTATTTCGTGGATCTCTTTGCTAGCCTTATTTCTGTGGAATCTGAGAACAGATATTTCGGATCCCTTGGAAGACTATAGGGCCAAAGGAAATATCCTCCGATAACAAAGAGAAAGAAGCTTTCTGAGAAACTTCTTTGTGTTCTGTGAAATCATCTCACAGAGTTACAGCTTTCCCCTCAAGAAGCCTTTCGGTAAGACAGTTCTTGTGGAATTGGCAAAGTGATATTTGGAAGCCCATAGAGGGCTATGGTGAAAAAGGAATTATCCTCACATGAAATCTGGAAAGAAGCTTTCTGAGAAACTGCTTAGTGTTCTGTTAATTCATCTCACAGAGTTACATCTGTATTTCGTGGATCTCTTTGCTAGCCTTATTTCTGTGGAATCTGAGAACAGATATTTCGGATCCCTTGGAAGACTATAGGGCCAAAGGAAATATCCTCCGATAACAAAGAGAAAGAAGCTTTCTGAGAAACTTCTTTGTGTTCTGTGAAATCATCTCACAGAGTTACAGCTTTCCCCTCAAGAAGCCTTTCGCTAAGACAGTTCTTGTGGAATTGGCAAAGTGATATTTGGAAGCCCAGAGAGGGCTATGGTGAAAAAGGAAATATCCTCAGATGAAATCTGGAAAGAAGCTTTCTGAGAAACTGCTTAGTGTTCTGTGAATTCATCTCACAGAGTTACATCTGTATTTCGTGGATCTCTTTGCTAGCCTTATTTCTGTGGAATCTGAGAACAGATATTTCGGATCCCTTGGAAGACTATAGGGCCAAAGGAAATATCCTCCGATAACAAACAGAAAGAAGCTTTCTGAGAAACTTCTTTGTGTTCTGTGAAATCATCTCACAGAGTTACAGCTTTCTCCTCAAGAAGCCTTTCGCTAAGACAGTTCTTGTGGAATTGGCAAAGTGATATTTGGAAGCCCAGAGAGGGCTATGGTGAAAAAGGAAATATCCTCAGATGAAATCTGGAAAGAAGCTTTCTGAGAAACTGCTTAGTGTTCTGTTAATTCATCTCACAGACTTACATCTGTATTTCGTGGATCTCTTTGCTAGCCTTATTTCTGTGGTATCTGAGAACAGATATTTCGGATCCCTTGGAAGACTATAGGGCCAAGGGAAATATCCTCCGATAACAAAGAGAAAGAAGCTTTCTGAGAAATTTCTTTGTGTTCTGTGAAATCATCTCACAGAGTTACAGCTTTCCCCTCAAGAAGCCTTTCCCTAAGACAGTTCTTGTGGAATTGGCAAAGTGATATTTGGAAGCCCATAGAGGGCTATGGTGAAAAAGGAAATATCCTCCGATGAAATGTGGAAAGAAGCTTTCTGAGAAACTGCTTAGTGTTCTGTTAATTCATCTCACAGAGTTACATCTGTATTTCGTGGATCTCTTTGCTAGCCTTATTTCTGTGGAATCTGAGAACAGATATTTCGGATCCCTTGGAAGACTATAGGGCCAAAGGAAATATGCTCCGATAACAAAGAGAAAGAAGCTTTCTGAGAAACTTCTTTGTGTTCTGTGAAATCATCTCACAGAGTTACAGCTTTCCCCTCAAGAAGCCTTTCGCTAAGACAGTTCTTGTGGAATTGGCAAAGTGATATTTGGAAGCCCATAGAGGGCTATGGTGAAAAAGGAATTATCCTCACATGAAATCTGGAAAGAAGCTTTCTGAGAAACTGCTTAGTGTTCTGTTAATTCATCTCACAGAGTTACATCTGTATTTCGTGGATCTCTTTGCTAGCCTTATTTCTGTGGAATCTGAGAACAGATATTTCGGATCCCTTGGAAGACTATAGGGCCAAAGGAAATATCCTCCGATAACAAGGAGAAAGAAGCTTTCTGAGAAACTTCTTTGTGTTCTGTGAAATCATCTCACAGAGTTACAGCTTTCCCCTCAAGAAGCCTTTCGCTAAGACAGTTATTGTGGAATTGGCAAAGTGATATTTGGAAGCCCAGAGAGGGCTATGGTGAAAAAGGAAATATCCTCAGATGAAATCTGGAAAGAAGCTTTCTGAGAAACTGCTTAGTGTTCTGTGAATTCATCTCACAGAGTTACATCTGTATTTCGTGGATCTCTTTGCTAGCCTTATTTCTGTGGAATCTGAGAACAGATATTTCGGATCCCTTGGAAGAATATAGGGCCAAAGGAAATATCCTCCGATAACAAACAGAAAGAAGCTTTCTGAGAAACTTCTTTGTGTTCCGTGAAATCATCTCACAGAGTTACAGCTTTCCCCTCCAGAAGCCTTTCCCTAAGACAGTTCTTGTGGAATTGGCAAAGTGATATTTGGAAGCCACTAGGGGGCTATGGTGAAAAAGGAAATATCCTCACATGAAATCTGGAAAGAAGCTTTCTGAGAAACTGCTTAGTGTTCTGTTAATTCATCTCACAGACTTACATCTGTATTTCGTGGATCTCTTTGCTAGCCTTATTTCTGTGGAATCTGAGAACAGATATTTCGGATCCCTTGGAAGACTATAGGGCCAAAGGAAATATCCTCCGATAACAAACAGAAAGAAGCTTTCTGAGAAACTTCTTTGTGTTCTGTGAAATCATCTCACAGAGTTACAGCTTTCTCCTCAAGAAGCCTTTCGCTAAGACAGTTCTTGTGGAATTGGCAAAGTGATATTTGGAAGCCCATAGAGGGCTATGGTGAAAAAGGAAATATCCTCAGATGAAATCTGGAAAGAAGCTTTCTGAGAAACTGCTTAGTGTTCTGTTAATTCATCTCACAGACTTACATCTGTATTTCGTGGATCTCTTTGCTAGCCTTATTTCTGTGGTATCTGAGAACAGATATTTCGGATCCCTTGGAAGACTATAGGGCCAAGGGAAATATCCTCCGATAACAAAGAGAAAGAAGCTTTCTGAGAAATTTCTTTGTGTTCTGTGAAATCATCTCACAGAGTTACAGCTTTCCCCTCAAGAAGCCTTTCCCTAAGACAGTTCTTGTGGAATTGGCAAAGTGATATTTGGAAGCCCATAGAGGGCTATGGTGAAAAAGGAAATATCCTCCGATGAAATGTGGAAAGAAGCTTTCTGAGAAACTGCTTAGTGTTCTGTTAATTCATCTCACAGAGTTACATCTGTATTTCGTGGATCTCTTTGCTAGCCTTATTTCTGTGGAATCTGAGAACAGATATTTCGGATCCCTTGGAAGACTATAGGGCCAAAGGAAATATCCTCCGATAACAAAGAGAAAGAAGCTTTCTGAGAAACTTCTTTGTGTTCTGTGAAATCATCTCACAGAGTTACAGCTTTCCCCTCAAGAAGCCTTTCGCTAAGACAGTTCTTGTGGAATTGGCAAAGTGATATTTGGAAGCCACTAGGGGGCTATGGTGAAAAAGGAAATATCCTCACATGAAATCTGGAAAGAAGCTTTCTGAGAAACTGCTTAGTGTTCTGTTAATTCATCTCACAGACTTACATCTGTATTTCGTGGATCTCTTTGCTAGCCTTATTTCTGTGGAATCTGAGAACAGATATTTCGGATCCCTTGGAAGACTATAGGGCCAAAGGAAATATCCTCCGATAACAAACAGAAAGAAGCTTTCTGAGAAACTTCTTTGTGTTCTGTGAAATCATCTCACAGAGTTACAGCTTTCTCCTCAAGAAGCCTTTCGCTAAGACAGTTCTTGTGGAATTGGCAAAGTGATATTTGGAAGCCCATAGAGGGCTATGGTGAAAAAGGAAATATCCTCCGATGAAATGTGGAAAGAAGCTTTCTGAGAAACTGCTTAGTGTTCTGTTAATTCATCTCACAGAGTTACATCTGTATTTCGTGGATCTCTTTGCTAGCCTTATTTCTGTGGAATCTGAGAACAGATATTTCGGATCCCTTGGAAGACTATAGGGCCAAAGGAAATATCCTCCGATAACAAAGAGAAAGAAGCTTTCTGAGAAACTTCTTTGTGTTCTGTGAAATCATCTCACAGAGTTACAGCTTCCCCTCAAGAAGCCTTTCGCTAAGACAGTTCTTGTGGAATTGGCAAAGTGATATTTGGAAGCCCATAGAGGGCTATGGTGAAAAAGGAATTATCCTCACATGAAATCTGGAAAGAAGCTTTCTGAGAAACTGCTTAGTGTTCTGTTAATTCATCTCACAGAGTTACATCTGTATTTCGTGGATCTCTTTGCTAGCCTTATTTCTGTGGAATCTGAGAACAGATATTTCGGATCCCTTGGAAGACTATAGGGCCAAAGGAAATATCCTCCGATAACAAAGAGAAAGAAGCTTTCTGAGAAACTTCTTTGTGTTCTGTGAAATCATCTCACAGAGTTACAGCTTTCCCCTCAAGAAGCCTTTCCCTAAGACAGTTCTTGTGGAATTGGCAAAGTGATATTTGGAAGCCCATAGAGGGCTATGGTGAAAAAGGAAATATCCTCCGATGAAATGTGGAAAGAAGCTTTCTGAGAAACTGCTTAGTGTTCTGTTAATTCATCTCACAGAGTTACATCTGTATTTCGTGGATCTCTTTGCTAGCCTTATTTCTGTGGAATCTGAGAACAGATATTTCGGATCCCTTGGAAGACTATAGGGCCAAAGGAAATATCCTCCGATAACAAAGAGAAAGAAGCTTTCTGAGAAACTTCTTTGTGTTCTGTGAAATCATCTCACAGAGTTACAGCTTTCCCCTCAAGAAGCCTTTCGCTAAGACAGTTCTTGTGGAATTGGCAAAGTGATATTTGGAAGCCCATAGAGGGCTATGGTGAAAAAGGAATTATCCTCACATGAAATCTGGAAAGAAGCTTTCTGAGAAACTGCTTAGTGTTCTGTTAATTCATCTCACAGAGTTACATCTGTATTTCGTGGATCTCTTTGCTAGCCTTATTTCTGTGGAATCTGAGAACAGATATTTCGGATCCCTTGGAAGACTATAGGGCCAAAGGAAATATCCTCCGATAACAAAGAGAAAGAAGCTTTCTGAGAAACTTCTTTGTGTTCTGTGAAATCATCTCACAGAGTTACAGCTTTCCCCTCAAGAAGCCTTTCACTAAGACAGTTCTTGTGGAATTGGAAAAGTGATACTTGGAAGCCCATAGAGGGCTATGGTGAAAAAGGAAATATCCTCAGATGAAATCTGGAAAGAAGCTTTCTGAGAAACTGCTTTGTGTTCTGTTAATTCATCTCACAGAGTTACATCTGTATTTCGTGGATCTCTTTGCTAGCCTTATTTCTGTGGAATCTGAGAACAGATATTTCGGATCCCTTGGAAGACTATAGGGCCAAATGAAATATCCTCCGATTACAAAGAGAAAGAAACTTTCTGAGAAACTTCTTTGTGTTCTGTGAAATCATCTCACAGAGTTACAGCATTCCCCTCAAAAAAGCCTTTCGCTAAGACAGTGCTTGTGGAATTGGCAAAGTGATATTTGGAAGCCCATAGAGGGCTATGGTGAAAGAGGAAATATCCTCAGATGAAATCTGGAAAGAAGCTTTCTGAGAAACTGCTTAGTGTTCTGTTAATTCATCTCACAGAGTTACATCTGTATTTCGTGGATCTCTTTGCTAGCCTTATTTCTGTGGAATCTGAGAACAGATATTTCGGATCCCTTGGAAGACTATAGGGCCAAATGAAATATCCTCGGATAACAAACAGAAAGAAGCTTTCTGAGGAAATTCTTTGTGTTCTGTGAAATCATCTCACAGAGTTACAGGATTCCCCTCAAGAAGCCTTTCGCTAAGACAGTTCTTGTGGAATTGGCAAAGTGATATTTGGAAGCCCATTGAGGGCTATGGTGAAAAAGGAAATATCCTCACATGAAATGTGGAAAGAAGCTTTCTGAGAAACTGCTTACTGTTCTGTTAATTCATCTCACAGAGTTACATCTGTATTTCGTGGATCTCTTTGCTAGCCTTATTTCTGTGGAATCTGAGAACAGATATTTCGGATCCCTTGGAAGACTATAGGGCCAAAGGAAATATCCTCCGATAACAAAGAGAAAGAAGCTTTCTGAGAAACTTCTTTGTGTTCTGTGAAATCATCTCACAGAGTTACAGCTTTCCCCTCAAGAAGCCTTTCGCTAAGACAGTTCTTGTGGAATTGGCAAAGTTATATTTGGAAGCCCGGAGAGGGCTGTGGTGAAAAAGGAAATATCCTCAGATGAAATCTGGAAAGAAGCTTTCTGAGAAACTGCTTAGTGTTCTGTGAATTCATCTCACAGAGTTACATCTTTATTTCGTGGATCTCTTTGCTAGCCTTATTTCTGTGGTATCTGAGAACAGATATTTCGGATCCCTTGGAAGAATATGGGGCCAAAGGAAATATCCTCCGATAACAAACAGAAAGAAGCTTTCTGAGAAACTTCTTTGTGTTCCGTGAAATCATCTCACAGAGTTACAGCTTTCCCCTCCAGAAGCCTTTCGCTAAGACAGTTCTTGTGGAATTGGCAAAGTGATATTTGGAAGCTACTAGGGGGCTATGGTGAAAAAGGAAATATCCTCCCATGAAATCTGGAAAGAAGCTTTCTGAGAAACTGCTTAGTGTTCTGTTAATTCATCTCACAGACTTACATCTGTATTTCGTGGATCTCTTTGCTAGCCTTATTTCTGTGGAATCTGAGAACAGATATTTCGGATCCCTTGGAAGACTATAGGGCCAAAGGAAATATCCTCCGATAACAAACAGAAAGAAGCTTTCTGAGAAACTTCTTTGTGTTCTGTGAAATCATCTCACAGAGTTACAGCTTTCTCCTCAAGAAGCCTTTCGCTAAGACAGTTCTTGTGGAATTGGCAAAGTGATATTTGGAAGCCCATAGAGGGCTATGGTGAAAAAGGAAATATCCTCAGATGAAATCTGGAAAGAAGCTTTCTGAGAAACTGCTTAGTGTTCTGTTAATTCATCTCACAGACTTACATCTGTATTTCGTGGATCTCTTTGCTAGCCTTGTTTCTGTGGTATCTGAGAACAGATATTTCGGATCCCTTGGAAGACTATAGGGCCAAGGGAAATATCCTCCGATAACAAAGAGAAAGAAGCTTTCTGAGAAATTTCTTTGTGTTCTGTGAAATCATCTCACAGAGTTACAGCTTTCCCCTCAAGAAGCCTTTCCCTAAGACAGTTCTTGTGGAATTGGCAAAGTGATATTTGGAAGCCCATAGAGGGCTATGGTGAAAAAGGAAATATCCTCCGATGAAATGTGGAAAGAAGCTTTCTGAGAAACTGCTTAGTGTTCTGTTAATTCATCTCACAGAGTTACATCTGTATTTCGTGGATCTCTTTGCTAGCCTTATTTCTGTGGAATCTGAGAACAGATATTTCGGATCCCTTGGAAGACTATAGGGCCAAAGGAAATATCCTCCGATAACAAAGAGAAAGAAGCTTTCTGAGAAACTTCTTTGTGTTCTGTGAAATCATCTCACAGAGTTACAGCTTTCCCCTCAAGAAGCCTTTCGCTAAGACAGTTCTTGTGGAATTGGCAAAGTGATATTTGGAAGCCCATAGAGGGCTATGGTGAAAAAGGAATTATCCTCACATGAAATCTGGAAAGAAGCTTTCTGAGAAACTGCTTAGTGTTCTGTTAATTCATCTCACAGAGTTACATCTGTATTTCGTGGATCTCTTTGCTAGCCTTATTTCTGTGGAATCTGAGAACAGATATTTCGGATCCCTTGGAAGACTATAGGGCCAAAGGAAATATCCTCCGATAACAAAGAGAAAGAAGCTTTCTGAGAAACTTCTTTGTGTTCTGTGAAATCATCTCACAGAGTTACAGCTTTCCCCTCAGAAGCCTTTCCCTAAGACAGTTCTTGTGGAATTGGCAAAGTGATATTTGGAAGCCCATAGAGGGCTATGGTGAAAAAGGAAATATCCTCCGATGAAATGTGGAAAGAAGCTTTCTGAGAAACTGCTTAGTGTTCTGTTAATTCATCTCACAGAGTTACATCTGTATTTCGTGGATCTCTTTGCTAGCCTTATTTCTGTGGAATCTGAGAACAGATATTTCGGATCCCTTGGAAGACTATAGGGCCAAAGGAAATATCCTCCGATAACAAAGAGAAAGAAGCTTTCTGAGAAACTTCTTTGTGTTCTGTGAAATCATCTCACAGAGTTACAGCTTTCCCCTCAAGAAGCCTTTCGCTAAGACAGTTCTTGTGGAATTGGCAAAGTGATATTTGGAAGCCCATAGAGGGCTATGGTGAAAAAGGAATTATCCTCACATGAAATCTGGAAAGAAGCTTTCTGAGAAACTGCTTAGTGTTCTGTTAATTCATCTCACAGAGTTACATCTGTATTTCGTGGATCTCTTTGCTAGCCTTATTTCTGTGGAATCTGAGAACAGATATTTCGGATCCCTTGGAAGACTATAGGGCCAAAGGAAATATCCTCCGATAACAAAGAGAAAGAAGCTTTCTGAGAAACTTCTTTGTGTTCTGTGAAATCATCTCACAGAGTTACAGCTTTCCCCTCAAGAAGCCTTTCCCTAAGACAGTTCTTGTGGAATTGGCAAAGTGATATTTGGAAGCCCATAGAGGGCTATGCTGAAAAAGGAAATATCCTCAGATGAAATCTGGAAAGAAGCTTTCTGAGAAACTGCTTAGTGTTCTGTGAATTCATCTCACAGACTTACATCTGTATTTCGTGGATCTCTTTGCTAGCCTTATTTCTGTGGAATCTGAGAACAGATATTTCGGATCCCTTGGAAGAATATAGGGCCAAAGGAAATATCCTCCGATAACAAACAGAAAGAAGCTTTCTGAGAAACTTCTTTGTGTTCCGTGAAATCATCTCACAGAGTTACAGCTTTCCCCTCCAGAAGCCTTTCGCTAAGACAGTTCTTGTGGAATTGGCAAAGTGATATTTGGAAGCCACTAGGGGGCTATGGTGAAAAAGGAAATATCCTCACATGAAATCTGGAAAGAAGCTTTCTGAGAAACTGCTTAGTGTTCTGTTAATTCATCTCACAGACTTACATCTGTATTTCGTGGATCTCTTTGCTAGCCTTATTTCTGTGGAATCTGAGAACAGATATTTCGGATCCCTTGGAAGACTATAGGGCCAAAGGAAATATCCTCCGATAACAAACAGAAAGAAGCTTTCTGAGAAACTTCTTTGTGTTCTGTGAAATCATCTCACAGAGTTACAGCTTTCTCCTCAAGAAGCCTTTCGCTAAGACAGTTCTTGTGGAATTGGCAAAGTGATATTTGGAAGCCCATAGAGGGCTATGGTGAAAAAGGAAATATCCTCCGATGAAATGTGGAAAGAAGCTTTCTGAGAAACTGCTTAGTGTTCTGTTAATTCATCTCACAGAGTTACATCTGTATTTCGTGGATCTCTTTGCTAGCCTTATTTCTGTGGAATCTGAGAACAGATATTTCGGATCCCTTGGAAGACTATAGGGCCAAAGGAAATATCCTCCGATAACAAAGAGAAAGAAGCTTTCTGAGAAACTTCTTTGTGTTCTGTGAAATCATCTCACAGAGTTACAGCTTCCCCTCAAGAAGCCTTTCGCTAAGACAGTTCTTGTGGAATTGGCAAAGTGATATTTGGAAGCCCATAGAGGGCTATGGTGAAAAAGGAATTATCCTCACATGAAATCTGGAAAGAAGCTTTCTGAGAAACTGCTTAGTGTTCTGTTAATTCATCTCACAGAGTTACATCTGTATTTCGTGGATCTCTTTGCTAGCCTTATTTCTGTGGAATCTGAGAACAGATATTTCGGATCCCTTGGAAGACTATAGGGCCAAAGGAAATATCCTCCGATAACAAAGAGAAAGAAGCTTTCTGAGAAACTTCTTTGTGTTCTGTGAAATCATCTCACAGAGTTACAGCTTTCCCCTCAAGAAGCCTTTCCCTAAGACAGTTCTTGTGGAATTGGCAAAGTGATATTTGGAAGCCCATAGAGGGCTATGGTGAAAAAGGAAATATCCTCCGATGAAATGTGGAAAGAAGCTTTCTGAGAAACTGCTTAGTGTTCTGTTAATTCATCTCACAGAGTTACATCTGTATTTCGTGGATCTCTTTGCTAGCCTTATTTCTGTGGAATCTGAGAACAGATATTTCGGATCCCTTGGAAGACTATAGGGCCAAAGGAAATATCCTCCGATAACAAAGAGAAAGAAGCTTTCTGAGAAACTTCTTTGTGTTCTGTGAAATCATCTCACAGAGTTACAGCTTTCCCCTCAAGAAGCCTTTCGCTAAGACAGTTCTTGTGGAATTGGCAAAGTGATATTTGGAAGCCCATAGAGGGCTATGGTGAAAAAGGAATTATCCTCACATGAAATCTGGAAAGAAGCTTTCTGAGAAACTGCTTAGTGTTCTGTTAATTCATCTCACAGAGTTACATCTGTATTTCGTGGATCTCTTTGCTAGCCTTATTTCTGTGGAATCTGAGAACAGATATTTCGGATCCCTTGGAAGACTATAGGGCCAAAGGAAATATCCTCCGATAACAAAGAGAAAGAAGCTTTCTGAGAAACTTCTTTGTGTTCTGTGAAATCATCTCACAGAGTTACAGCTTTCCCCTCAAGAAGCCTTTCACTAAGACAGTTCTTGTGGAATTGGAAAAGTGATACTTGGAAGCCCATAGAGGGCTATGGTGAAAAAGGAAATATCCTCAGATGAAATCTGGAAAGAAGCTTTCTGAGAAACTGCTTTGTGTTCTGTTAATTCATCTCACAGAGTTACATCTGTATTTCGTGGATCTCTTTGCTAGCCTTATTTCTGTGGAATCTGAGAACAGATATTTCGGATCCCTTGGAAGACTATAGGGCCAAATGAAATATCCTCCGATTACAAAGAGAAAGAAACTTTCTGAGAAACTTCTTTGTGTTCTGTGAAATCATCTCACAGAGTTACAGCATTCCCCTCAAAAAAGCCTTTCGCTAAGACAGTGCTTGTGGAATTGGCAAAGTGATATTTGGAAGCCCATAGAGGGCTATGGTGAAAGAGGAAATATCCTCAGATGAAATCTGGAAAGAAGCTTTCTGAGAAACTGCTTAGTGTTCTGTTAATTCATCTCACAGAGTTACATCTGTATTTCGTGGATCTCTTTGCTAGCCTTATTTCTGTGGAATCTGAGAACAGATATTTCGGATCCCTTGGAAGACTATAGGGCCAAATGAAATATCCTCGGATAACAAACAGAAAGAAGCTTTCTGAGGAAATTCTTTGTGTTCTGTGAAATCATCTCACAGAGTTACAGGATTCCCCTCAAGAAGCCTTTCGCTAAGACAGTTCTTGTGGAATTGGCAAAGTGATATTTGGAAGCCCATAGAGGGCTATGGTGAAAAAGGAAATATCCTCACATGAAATGTGGAAAGAAGCTTTCTGAGAAACTGCTTACTGTTCTGTTAATTCATCTCACAGAGTTACATCTGTATTTCGTGGATCTCTTTGCTAGCCTTATTTCTGTGGAATCTGAGAACAGATATTTCGGATCCCTTGGAAGACTATAGGGCCAAAGGAAATATCCTCCGATAACAAAGAGAAAGAAGCTTTCTGAGAAACTTCTTTGTGTTCTGTGAAATCATCTCACAGAGTTACAGCTTTCCCCTCAAGAAGCCTTTCGCTAAGACAGTTCTTGTGGAATTGGCAAAGTTATATTTGGAAGCCCGGAGAGGGCTGTGGTGAAAAAGGAAATATCCTCAGATGAAATCTGGAAAGAAGCTTTCTGAGAAACTGCTTAGTGTTCTGTGAATTCATCTCACAGAGTTACATCTTTATTTCGTGGATCTCTTTGCTAGCCTTATTTCTGTGGTATCTGAGAACAGATATTTCGGATCCCTTGGAAGAATATGGGGCCAAAGGAAATATCCTCCGATAACAAACAGAAAGAAGCTTTCTGAGAAACTTCTTTGTGTTCCGTGAAATCATCTCACAGAGTTACAGCTTTCCCCTCCAGAAGCCTTTCGCTAAGACAGTTCTTGTGGAATTGGCAAAGTGATATTTGGAAGCTACTAGGGGGCTATGGTGAAAAAGGAAATATCCTCCCATGAAATCTGGAAAGAAGCTTTCTGAGAAACTGCTTAGTGTTCTGTTAATTCATCTCACAGACTTACATCTGTATTTCGTGGATCTCTTTGCTAGCCTTATTTCTGTGGAATCTGAGAACAGATATTTCGGATCCCTTGGAAGACTATAGGGCCAAAGGAAATATCCTCCGATAACAAACAGAAAGAAGCTTTCTGAGAAACTTCTTTGTGTTCTGTGAAATCATCTCACAGAGTTACAGCTTTCTCCTCAAGAAGCCTTTCGCTAAGACAGTTCTTGTGGAATTGGCAAAGTGATATTTGGAAGCCCATAGAGGGCTATGGTGAAAAAGGAAATATCCTCAGATGAAATCTGGAAAGAAGCTTTCTGAGAAACTGCTTAGTGTTCTGTTAATTCATCTCACAGACTTACATCTGTATTTCGTGGATCTCTTTGCTAGCCTTGTTTCTGTGGTATCTGAGAACAGATATTTCGGATCCCTTGGAAGACTATAGGGCCAAGGGAAATATCCTCCGATAACAAAGAGAAAGAAGCTTTCTGAGAAATTTCTTTGTGTTCTGTGAAATCATCTCACAGAGTTACAGCTTTCCCCTCAAGAAGCCTTTCCCTAAGACAGTTCTTGTGGAATTGGCAAAGTGATATTTGGAAGCCCATAGAGGGCTATGGTGAAAAAGGAAATATCCTCCGATGAAATGTGGAAAGAAGCTTTCTGAGAAACTGCTTAGTGTTCTGTTAATTCATCTCACAGAGTTACATCTGTATTTCGTGGATCTCTTTGCTAGCCTTATTTCTGTGGAATCTGAGAACAGATATTTCGGATCCCTTGGAAGACTATAGGGCCAAAGGAAATATCCTCCGATAACAAAGAGAAAGAAGCTTTCTGAGAAACTTCTTTGTGTTCTGTGAAATCATCTCACAGAGTTACAGCTTTCCCCTCAAGAAGCCTTTCGCTAAGACAGTTCTTGTGGAATTGGCAAAGTGATATTTGGAAGCCCATAGAGGGCTATGGTGAAAAAGGAATTATCCTCACATGAAATCTGGAAAGAAGCTTTCTGAGAAACTGCTTAGTGTTCTGTTAATTCATCTCACAGAGTTACATCTGTATTTCGTGGATCTCTTTGCTAGCCTTATTTCTGTGGAATCTGAGAACAGATATTTCGGATCCCTTGGAAGACTATAGGGCCAAAGGAAATATCCTCCGATAACAAAGAGAAAGAAGCTTTCTGAGAAACTTCTTTGTGTTCTGTGAAATCATCTCACAGAGTTACAGCTTTCCCCTCAGAAGCCTTTCCCTAAGACAGTTCTTGTGGAATTGGCAAAGTGATATTTGGAAGCCCATAGAGGGCTATGGTGAAAAAGGAAATATCCTCCGATGAAATGTGGAAAGAAGCTTTCTGAGAAACTGCTTAGTGTTCTGTTAATTCATCTCACAGAGTTACATCTGTATTTCGTGGATCTCTTTGCTAGCCTTATTTCTGTGGAATCTGAGAACAGATATTTCGGATCCCTTGGAAGACTATAGGGCCAAAGGAAATATCCTCCGATAACAAAGAGAAAGAAGCTTTCTGAGAAACTTCTTTGTGTTCTGTGAAATCATCTCACAGAGTTACAGCTTTCCCCTCAAGAAGCCTTTCGCTAAGACAGTTCTTGTGGAATTGGCAAAGTGATATTTGGAAGCCCATAGAGGGCTATGGTGAAAAAGGAATTATCCTCACATGAAATCTGGAAAGAAGCTTTCTGAGAAACTGCTTAGTGTTCTGTTAATTCATCTCACAGAGTTACATCTGTATTTCGTGGATCTCTTTGCTAGCCTTATTTCTGTGGAATCTGAGAACAGATATTTCGGATCCCTTGGAAGACTATAGGGCCAAAGGAAATATCCTCCGATAACAAAGAGAAAGAAGCTTTCTGAGAAACTTCTTTGTGTTCTGTGAAATCATCTCACAGAGTTACAGCTTTCCCCTCAAGAAGCCTTTCCCTAAGACAGTTCTTGTGGAATTGGCAAAGTGATATTTGGAAGCCCATAGAGGGCTATGCTGAAAAAGGAAATATCCTCCGATGAAATGTGTAAAGAAGCTTTCCGAGAAACTGCTTAGTGTTCTGTTAATTCATCTCACAGAGTTACATCTGTATTTCGTGGATCTCTTTGCTAGCCTTATTTCTGTGGAATCTGAGAACAGATATTCCGGATCCCTTGGAAGACTATAGGGCCAAAGGAAATATCCTCCGATAACAAAAAGAAAGAAGCTTTCTGAGAAACTTCTTTGTGTTCTGTGAAATCATCTCACAGAGTTACAGCTTTCCCCTCAAGAAGCCTTTCGCTAAGACAGTTCTTGTGCAATTGGCAAAGTGATATTTGGAAGCCCATAGAGGGCTATGGTGAAAAAGGAAATATCCTCACATGAAATCTGGAAAGAAGCTTTCTGAGAAACTGCTTAGTGTTCTGTTAATTCATCTCACAGAGTTACATCTGTATTTCGTGGATCTCTTTGCTAGCCTTATTTCTGTGGAATCTGAGAACAGATATTTCGGATCCCTTGGAAGACTATAGGGCCAAAGGAAATATCCTCCGATAACAAAGAGAAAGAAGCTTTCTGAGAAACTTCTTTGTGTTCTGTGAAATCATCTCACAGAGTTACAGCTTTCCCCTCAAGAAGCCTTTCGCTAAGACAG
Organism: Macaca nemestrina; assembly: GCF_043159975.1. Lineage (NCBI taxonomy): Eukaryota > Metazoa > Chordata > Mammalia > Primates > Cercopithecidae > Macaca > Macaca nemestrina. Next base: position 17,022 of record NW_027257694.1, on the reverse strand, counting down.
TTCTTGTGGAATTGGCAAAGTGATATTTGGAAGCCCAGAGAGGGCTATGGTGAAAAAGGAAATATCCTCAGATGAAATCTGGAAAGAAGCTTTCTGAGAAACTGCTTAGTGTTCTGTGAATTCATCTCACAGACTTACATCTGTATTTCGTGGATCTCTTTGCTAGCCTTATTTCTGTGGAATCTGAGAACAGATATTTCGGATCCCTTGGAAGAATATAGGGCCAAAGGAAATATCCTCCGATAACAAACAGAAAGAAGCTTTCTGAGAAACTTCTTTGTGTTCCGTGAAATCATCTCACAGAGTTACAGCTTTCCCCTCCAGAAGCCTTTCGCTAAGACAGTTCTTGTGGAATTGGCAAAGTGATATTTGGAAGCCACTAGGGGGCTATGGTGAAAAAGGAAATATCCTCACATGAAATCTGGAAAGAAGCTTTCTGAGAAACTGCTTAGTGTTCTGTTAATTCATCTCACAGACTTACATCTGTATTTCGTGGATCTCTTTGCTAGCCTTATTTCTGTGGAATCTGAGAACAGATATTTCGGATCCCTTGGAAGACTATAGGGCCAAAGGAAATATCCTCCGATAACAAACAGAAAGAAGCTTTCTGAGAAACTTCTTTGTGTTCTGTGAAATCATCTCACAGAGTTACAGCTTTCTCCTCAAGAAGCCTTTCGCTAAGACAGTTCTTGTGGAATTGGCAAAGTGATATTTGGAAGCCCATAGAGGGCTATGGTGAAAAAGGAAATATCCTCCGATGAAATGTGGAAAGAAGCTTTCTGAGAAACTGCTTAGTGTTCTGTTAATTCATCTCACAGAGTTACATCTGTATTTCGTGGATCTCTTTGCTAGCCTTATTTCTGTGGAATCTGAGAACAGATATTTCGGATCCCTTGGAAGACTATAGGGCCAAAGGAAATATCCTCCGATAACAAAGAGAAAGAAGCTTTCTGAGAAACTTCTTTGTGTTCTGTGAAATCATCTCACAGAGTTACAGCTTCCCCTCAAGAAGCCTTTCGCTAAGACAGTTCTTGTGGAATTGGCAAAGTGATATTTGGAAGCCCATAGAGGGCTATGGTGAAAAAGGAATTATCCTCACATGAAATCTGGAAAGAAGCTTTCTGAGAAACTGCTTAGTGTTCTGTTAATTCATCTCACAGAGTTACATCTGTATTTCGTGGATCTCTTTGCTAGCCTTATTTCTGTGGAATCTGAGAACAGATATTTCGGATCCCTTGGAAGACTATAGGGCCAAAGGAAATATCCTCCGATAACAAAGAGAAAGAAGCTTTCTGAGAAACTTCTTTGTGTTCTGTGAAATCATCTCACAGAGTTACAGCTTTCCCCTCAAGAAGCCTTTCCCTAAGACAGTTCTTGTGGAATTGGCAAAGTGATATTTGGAAGCCCATAGAGGGCTATGCTGAAAAAGGAAATATCCTCCGATGAAATGTGTAAAGAAGCTTTCTGAGAAACTGCTTAGTGTTCTGTTAATTCATCTCACAGAGTTACATCTGTATTTCGTGGATCTCTTTGCTAGCCTTATTTCTGTGGAATCTGAGAACAGATATTCCGGATCCCTTGGAAGACTATAGGGCCAAAGGAAATATCCTCCGATAACAAAAAGAAAGAAGCTTTCTGAGAAACTTCTTTGTGTTCTGTGAAATCATCTCACAGAGTTACAGCTTTCCCCTCAAGAAGCCTTTCGCTAAGACAGTTCTTGTGCAATTGGCAAAGTGATATTTGGAAGCCCATAGAGGGCTATGGTGAAAAAGGAAATATCCTCACATGAAATCTGGAAAGAAGCTTTCTGAGAAACTGCTTAGTGTTCTGTTAATTCATCTCACAGAGTTACATCTGTATTTCGTGGATCTCTTTGCTAGCCTTATTTCTGTGGAATCTGAGAACAGATATTTCGGATCCCTTGGAAGACTATAGGGCCAAAGGAAATATCCTCCGATAACAAAGAGAAAGAAGCTTTCTGAGAAACTTCTTTGTGTTCTGTGAAATCATCTCACAGAGTTACAGCTTTCCCCTCAAGAAGCCTTTCGCTAAGACAGTTCTTGTGGAATTGGCAAAGTGATATTTGGAAGCCCAGAGAGGGCTATGGTGAAAAAGGAAATATCCTCAGATGAAATCTGGAAAGAAGCTTTCTGAGAAACTGCTTAGTGTTCTGTGAATTCATCTCACAGAGTTACATCTGTATTTCGTGGATCTCTTTGCTAGCCTTATTTCTGTGGAATCTGAGAACAGATATTTCGGATCCCTTGGAAGAATATAGGGCCAAAGGAAATATCCTCCGATAACAAACAGAAAGAAGCTTTCTGAGAAACTTCTTTGTGTTCCGTGAAATCATCTCACAGAGTTACAGCTTTCCCCTCCAGAAGCCTTTCGCTAAGACAGTTCTTGTGGAATTGGCAAAGTGATATTTGGAAGCCACTAGGGGGCTATGGTGAAAAAGGAAATATCCTCACATGAAATCTGGAAAGAAGCTTTCTGAGAAACTGCTTAGTGTTCTGTTAATTCATCTCACAGACTTACATCTGTATTTCGTGGATCTCTTTGCTAGCCTTATTTCTGTGGAATCTGAGAACAGATATTTCGGATCCCTTGGAAGACTATAGGGCCAAAGGAAATATCCTCCGATAACAAACAGAAAGAAGCTTTCTGAGAAACTTCTTTGTGTTCTGTGAAATCATCTCACAGAGTTACAGCTTTCTCCTCAAGAAGCCTTTCGCTAAGACAGTTCTTGTGGAATTGGCAAAGTGATATTTGGAAGCCCATAGAGGGCTATGGTGAAAAAGGAAATATCCTCAGATGAAATCTGGAAAGAAGCTTTCTGAGAAACTGCTTAGTGTTCTGTTAATTCATCTCACAGACTTACATCTGTATTTCGTGGATCTCTTTGCTAGCCTTATTTCTGTGGTATCTGAGAACAGATATTTCGGATCCCTTGGAAGACTATAGGGCCAAGGGAAATATCCTCCGATAACAAAGAGAAAGAAGCTTTCTGAGAAATTTCTTTGTGTTCTGTGAAATCATCTCACAGAGTTACAGCTTTCCCCTCAAGAAGCCTTTCCCTAAGACAGTTCTTGTGGAATTGGCAAAGTGATATTTGGAAGCCCATAGAGGGCTATGGTGAAAAAGGAAATATCCTCCGATGAAATGTGGAAAGAAGCTTTCTGAGAAACTGCTTAGTGTTCTGTTAATTCATCTCACAGAGTTACATCTGTATTTCGTGGATCTCTTTGCTAGCCTTATTTCTGTGGAATCTGAGAACAGATATTTCGGATCCCTTGGAAGACTATAGGGCCAAAGGAAATATCCTCCGATAACAAAGAGAAAGAAGCTTTCTGAGAAACTTCTTTGTGTTCTGTGAAATCATCTCACAGAGTTACAGCTTTCCCCTCAAGAAGCCTTTCGCTAAGACAGTTCTTGTGGAATTGGCAAAGTGATATTTGGAAGCCCATAGAGGGCTATGGTGAAAAAGGAAATATCCTCAGATGAAATCTGGAAAGAAGCTTTCTGAGAAACTGCTTAGTGTTCTGTGAATTCATCTCACAGAGTTACATCTGTATTTCGTGGATCTCTTTGCTAGCCTTATTTCTGTGGAATCTGAGAACAGATATTTCGGATCCCTTGGAAGACTATAGGGTCAAAGGAAATATCCTCCGATAACAAAGAGAAAGAAGCTTTCTGAGAAACTTCTTTGTGTTCTGTGAAATCATCTCACAGAGTTACAGCTTTCCCCTCAAGAAGCCTTTCGCTAAGACAGTTATTGTGGAATTGGCAAAGTGATATTTGGAAGCCCATAGAGGGCTATGGTGAAAAAGGAAATATCCTCAGATGAAATCTGGAAAGAAGCTTTCTGAGAAACTGCTTAGTGTTCTGTGAATTCATCTCACAGAGTTACATCTGTATTTCGTGGATCTCTTTGCTAGCCTTATTTCTGTGGAATCTGAGAAGAGATATTTCGGATCCCTTGGAAGACTATAGGGCCAAAGGAAATATCCTCCGATAACAAACAGAAAGAAGCTTTCTGAGAAACTTCTTTGTGTTCCGTGAAATCATCTCACAGAGTTACAGCTTTCCCCTCAAGAAGCCTTTCGCTAAGACAGTTCTTGTGGAATTGGCAAAGTGATATTTGGAAGCCACTAGGGGGCTATGGTGAAAAAGGAAATATCCTCACATGAAATCTGGAAAGAAGCTTTCTGAGAAACTGCTTAGTGTTCTGTTAATTCATCTCACAGAGTTACATCTGTATTTCGTGGATCTCTTTGCTAGCCTTATTTCTGTGGAATCTGAGAACAGATATTTCGGATCCCTTGGAAGACTATAGGGCCAAAGGAAATATCCTCCGATAACAAAGAGAAAGAAGCTTTCTGAGAAACTTCTTTGTGTTCTGTGAAATCATCTCACAGAGTTACAGCTTTCCCCTCAAGAAGCCTTTCACTAAGACAGTTCTTGTGGAATTGGGAAAGTGATACTTGGAAGCCCATAGAGGGCTATGGTGAAAAAGGAAATATCCTCAGATGAAATCTGGAAAGAAGCTTTCTGAGAAACTGCTTTGTGTTCTGTTAATTCATCTCACAGAGTTACATCTGTATTTCGTGGATCTCTTTGCTAGCCTTATTTCTGTGGAATCTGAGAACAGATATTTCGGATCCCTTGGAAGACTATAGGGCCAAATGAAATATCCTCCGATTACAAACAGAAAGAAGCTTTCTGAGAAACTTCTTTGTGTTCTGTGAAATCATCTCACAGAGTTACAGCATTCCCCTCAAAAAAGCCTTTCACTAAGACAGTGCTTGTGGAATTGGCAAAGTGATATTTGGAAGCCCATAGAGGGCTATGGTGAAAGAGGAAATATCCTCAGATGAAATCTGGAAAGAAGCTTTCTGAGAAACTGCTTAGTGTTCTGTTAATTCATCTCACAGAGTTACATCTGTATTTCGTGGATCTCTTTGCTAGCCTTATTTCTGTGGAATCTGAGAACAGATATTTCGGATCCCTTGGAAGACTATAGGGCCAAATGAAATATCCTCGGATAACAAACAGAAAGAAGCTTTCTGAGGAAATTCTTTGTGTTCTGTGAAATCATCTCACAGAGTTACAGCATTCCCCTCAAGAAGCCTTTCGCTAAGACAGTTCTTGTGGAATTGGCAAAGTGATATTTGGAAGCCCATAGAGGGCTATGGTGAAAAAGGAATTATCCTCACATGAAATCTGGAAAGAAGCTTTCTGAGAAACTGCTTAGTGTTCTGTTAATTCATCTCACAGACTTACATCTGTATTTCGTGGATCTCTTTGCTAGCCTTATTTCTGTGGAATCTGAGAACAGATATTTCGGATCCCTTGGAAGACTATAGGGCCAAAGGAAATATCCTCCGATAACAAACAGAAAGAAGCTTTCTGAGAAACTTCTTTGTGTTCTGTGAAATCATCTCACAGAGTTACAGCTTTCACCTCAAGAAGCCTTTCGCTAAGACAGTTCTTGTGGAATTGGCAAAGTGATATTTGGAAGCCCATAGAGGGCTATGGTGAAAAAGGAAATATCCTCAGATGAAATCTGGAAAGAAGCTTTCTGAGAAACTGCTTAGTGCTCTGTTAATTCATCTCACAGACTTACATCTGTATTTCGTGGATCTCTTTGCTAGCCTTATTTCTGTGGAATCTGAGAACAGATATTTCGGATCCCTTGGAAGACTATAGGGCCAAAGGAAATATCCTCCGATAACAAAGAGAAAGAAGCTTTCTGAGAAACTTCTTTGTGTTCTGTGAAATCATCTCACAGAGTTACAGCTTTCCTCTCAAGAAGCCTTTCGCTAAGACAGTTCTTGTGGAATTGGCAAAGTGATATTTGGAAGCCCAGAGAGGGCTATGGTGAAAAAGGAAATATCCTCAGATGAAATCTGGAAAGAAGCTTTCTGAGAAACTGCTTAGTGTTCTGTGAATTCATCTCACAGAGTTACATCTGTATTTCGTGGATCTCTTTGCTAGCCTTATTTCTGTGGAATCTGAGAACAGATATTTCGGATCCCTTGGAAGACTATAGGGCCAAAGGAAATATCCTCCGATAACAAACAGAAAGAAGCTTTCTGAGAGACTTCTTTGTGTTCCGTGAAATCATCTCACAGAGTTACAGCTTTCCCCTCCAGAAGCCTTTCGCTAAGACAGTTCTTGTGGAATTGGCAAAGTGATATTTGGAAGCCCATAGAGGGCTATGCTGAAAAAGGAAATATCCTCCGATGAAATGTGTAAAGAAGCTTTCTGAGAAACTGCTTAGTGTTCTGTTAATTCATCTCACAGAGTTACATCTGTATTTCGTGGATCTCTTTGCTAGCCTTATTTCTGTGGAATCTGAGAACAGATATTCCGGATCCCTTGGAAGACTATAGGGCCAAAGGAAATATCCTCCGATAACAAAAAGAAAGAAGCTTTCTGAGAAACTTCTTTGTGTTCTGTGAAATCATCTCACAGAGTTACAGCTTTCCCCTCAAGAAGCCTTTCGCTAAGACAGTTCTTGTGCAATTGGCAAAGTGATATTTGGAAGCCCATAGAGGGCTATGGTGAAAAAGGAAATATCCTCACATGAAATCTGGAAAGAAGCTTTCTGAGAAACTGCTTAGTGTTCTGTTAATTCATCTCACAGAGTTACATCTGTATTTCGTGGATCTCTTTGCTAGCCTTATTTCTGTGGAATCTGAGAACAGATATTTCGGATCCCTTGGAAGACTATAGGGCCAAAGGAAATATCCTCCGATAACAAAGAGAAAGAAGCTTTCTGAGAAACTTCTTTGTGTTCTGTGAAATCATCTCACAGAGTTACAGCTTTCCCCTCAAGAAGCCTTTCGCTAAGACAGTTCTTGTGGAATTGGCAAAGTGATATTTGGAAGCCCAGAGAGGGCTATGGTGAAAAAGGAAATATCCTCAGATGAAATCTGGAAAGAAGCTTTCTGAGAAACTGCTTAGTGTTCTGTGAATTCATCTCACAGAGTTACATCTGTATTTCGTGGATCTCTTTGCTAGCCTTATTTCTGTGGAATCTGAGAACAGATATTTCGGATCCCTTGGAAGAATATAGGGCCAAAGGAAATATCCTCCGATAACAAACAGAAAGAAGCTTTCTGAGAAACTTCTTTGTGTTCCGTGAAATCATCTCACAGAGTTACAGCTTTCCCCTCCAGAAGCCTTTCGCTAAGACAGTTCTTGTGGAATTGGCAAAGTGATATTTGGAAGCCACTAGGGGGCTATGGTGAAAAAGGAAATATCCTCACATGAAATCTGGAAAGAAGCTTTCTGAGAAACTGCTTAGTGTTCTGTTAATTCATCTCACAGACTTACATCTGTATTTCGTGGATCTCTTTGCTAGCCTTATTTCTGTGGAATCTGAGAACAGATATTTCGGATCCCTTGGAAGACTATAGGGCCAAAGGAAATATCCTCCGATAACAAACAGAAAGAAGCTTTCTGAGAAACTTCTTTGTGTTCTGTGAAATCATCTCACAGAGTTACAGCTTTCTCCTCAAGAAGCCTTTCGCTAAGACAGTTCTTGTGGAATTGGCAAAGTGATATTTGGAAGCCCATAGAGGGCTATGGTGAAAAAGGAAATATCCTCAGATGAAATCTGGAAAGAAGCTTTCTGAGAAACTGCTTAGTGTTCTGTTAATTCATCTCACAGACTTACATCTGTATTTCGTGGATCTCTTTGCTAGCCTTATTTCTGTGGTATCTGAGAACAGATATTTCGGATCCCTTGGAAGACTATAGGGCCAAGGGAAATATCCTCCGATAACAAAGAGAAAGAAGCTTTCTGAGAAATTTCTTTGTGTTCTGTGAAATCATCTCACAGAGTTACAGCTTTCCCCTCAAGAAGCCTTTCCCTAAGACAGTTCTTGTGGAATTGGCAAAGTGATATTTGGAAGCCCATAGAGGGCTATGGTGAAAAAGGAAATATCCTCCGATGAAATGTGGAAAGAAGCTTTCTGAGAAACTGCTTAGTGTTCTGTTAATTCATCTCACAGAGTTACATCTGTATTTCGTGGATCTCTTTGCTAGCCTTATTTCTGTGGAATCTGAGAACAGATATTTCGGATCCCTTGGAAGACTATAGGGCCAAAGGAAATATCCTCCGATAACAAAGAGAAAGAAGCTTTCTGAGAAACTTCTTTGTGTTCTGTGAAATCATCTCACAGAGTTACAGCTTTCCCCTCAAGAAGCCTTTCGCTAAGACAGTTCTTGTGGAATTGGCAAAGTGATATTTGGAAGCCCATAGAGGGCTATGGTGAAAAAGGAATTATCCTCACATGAAATCTGGAAAGAAGCTTTCTGAGAAACTGCTTAGTGTTCTGTGAATTCATCTCACAGAGTTACATCTGTATTTCGTGGATCTCTTTGCTAGCCTTATTTCTGTGGAATCTGAGAACAGATATTTCGGATCCCTTGGAAGACTATAGGGTCAAAGGAAATATCCTCCGATAACAAAGAGAAAGAAGCTTTCTGAGAAACTTCTTTGTGTTCTGTGAAATCATCTCACAGAGTTACAGCTTTCCCCTCAAGAAGCCTTTCGCTAAGACAGTTATTGTGGAATTGGCAAAGTGATATTTGGAAGCCCATAGAGGGCTATGGTGAAAAAGGAAATATCCTCAGATGAAATCTGGAAAGAAGCTTTCTGAGAAACTGCTTAGTGTTCTGTGAATTCATCTCACAGAGTTACATCTGTATTTCGTGGATCTCTTTGCTAGCCTTATTTCTGTGGAATCTGAGAAGAGATATTTCGGATCCCTTGGAAGACTATAGGGCCAAAGGAAATATCCTCCGATAACAAACAGAAAGAAGCTTTCTGAGAAACTTCTTTGTGTTCCGTGAAATCATCTCACAGAGTTACAGCTTTCCCCTCAAGAAGCCTTTCGCTAAGACAGTTCTTGTGGAATTGGCAAAGTGATATTTGGAAGCCACTAGGGGGCTATGGTGAAAAAGGAAATATCCTCACATGAAATCTGGAAAGAAGCTTTCTGAGAAACTGCTTAGTGTTCTGTTAATTCATCTCACAGAGTTACATCTGTATTTCGTGGATCTCTTTGCTAGCCTTATTTCTGTGGAATCTGAGAACAGATATTTCGGATCCCTTGGAAGACTATAGGGCCAAAGGAAATATCCTCCGATAACAAAGAGAAAGAAGCTTTCTGAGAAACTTCTTTGTGTTCTGTGAAATCATCTCACAGAGTTACAGCTTTCCCCTCAAGAAGCCTTTCACTAAGACAGTTCTTGTGGAATTGGAAAAGTGATACTTGGAAGCCCATAGAGGGCTATGGTGAAAAAGGAAATATCCTCAGATGAAATCTGGAAAGAAGCTTTCTGAGAAACTGCTTAGTGTTCTGTTAATTCATCTCACAGAGTTACATCTGTATTTCGTGGATCTCTTTGCTAGCCTTATTTCTGTGGAATCTGAGAACAGATATTTCGGATCCCTTGGAAGACTATAGGGCCAAAGGAAATATCCTCCGATAACAAACAGAAAGAAGCTTTCTGAGAAACTTCTTTGTGTTCTGTGAAATCATCTCACAGAGTTACAGCTTTCACCTCAAGAAGCCTTTCGCTAAGACAGTTCTTGTGGAATTGGCAAAGTGATATTTGGAAGCCCATAGAGGGCTATGGTGAAAAAGGAAATATCCTCAGATGAAATCTGGAAAGAAGCTTTCTGAGAAACTGCTTAGTGCTCTGTTAATTCATCTCACAGACTTACATCTGTATTTCGTGGATCTCTTTGCTAGCCTTATTTCTGTGGAATCTGAGAACAGATATTTCGGATCCCTTGGAAGACTATAGGGCCAAAGGAAATATCCTCCGATAACAAAGAGAAAGAAGCTTTCTGAGAAACTTCTTTGTGTTCTGTGAAATCATCTCACAGAGTTACAGCTTTCCCCTCAAGAAGCCTTTCGCTAAGACAGTTCTTGTGGAATTGGCAAAGTGATATTTGGAAGCCCAGAGAGGGCTATGGTGAAAAAGGAAATATCCTCAGATGAAATCTGGAAAGAAGCTTTCTGAGAAACTGCTTAGTGTTCTGTGAATTCATCTCACAGAGTTACATCTGTATTTCGTGGATCTCTTTGCTAGCCTTATTTCTGTGGAATCTGAGAACAGATATTTCGGATCCCTTGGAAGACTATAGGGCCAAAGGAAATATCCTCCGATAACAAACAGAAAGAAGCTTTCTGAGAGACTTCTTTGTGTTCCGTGAAATCATCTCACAGAGTTACAGCTTTCCCCTCCAGAAGCCTTTCGCTAAGACAGTTTTTGTGGAATTGGCAAAGTGATATTTGGAAGCCACTAGGGGGCTATGGTGAAAAAGGAAATATCCTCACATGAAATCGGGAAAGAAGCTTTCTGAGAAACTGCTTAGTGTTCTGTTAATTCATCTTACAGAGTTACATCTGTATTTCGTGGATCTCTTTGCTAGCCTTATTTCTGTGGAATCTGAGAACAGATATTTCGGATCCCTTGGAAGACTATAGGGCCAAAGGAAATATCCTCAGATAACAAACAGAAAGAAGCTTTCTGAGAAACTTCTTTGTGTTCTGTGAAATCATCTCACAGAGTTACAGCTTTCACCTCAAGAAGCCTTTCGCTAAGACAGTTCTTGTGGAATTGGCAAAGTGATATTTGGAAGCCCATAGAGGGCTATGGTGAAAAAGGAAATATCCTCAGATGAAATCTGGAAAGAAGCTTTCTGAGAAACTGCTTAGTGTTCTGTTAATTCATCTCACAGACTTACATCTGTATTTCGTGGATCTCTTTGCTAGCCTTATTTCTGTGGTATCTGAGAACAGATATTTCGGATCCCTTGGAAGACTATAGGGCCAAAGGAAATATCCTCCGATAACAAAGAGAAAGAAGCTTTCTGAGAAATTTCTTTGTGTTCTGTGAAATCATCTCACAGAGATACAGCTTTCCCCTCAAGAAGCCTTTCCCTAAGACAGTTCTTGTGGAATTGGCAAAGTGATATTTGGAAGCCCATAGAGGGCTATGGTGAAAAAGGAAATATCCTCCGATGAAATGTGGAAAGAAGCTTTCTGAGAAACTGCTTAGTGTTCTGTTAATTCATCTCACAGAGTTACATCTGTATTTCGTGGATCTCTTTGCTAGCCTTATTTCTGTGGAATCTGAGAACAGATATTTCGGATCCCTTGGAAGACTATAGGGCCAAAGGAAATATCCTCCGATAACAAAGAGAAAGAAGCTTTCTGAGAAACTTCTTTGTGTTCTGTGAAATCATCTCACAGAGTTACAGCTTTCCCCTCAAGAAGCCTTTCGCTAAGACAGTTCTTGTGGAATTGGCAAAGTGATATTTGGAAGCCCATAGAGGGCTATGGTGAAAAAGGAATTATCCTCACATGAAATCTGGAAAGAAGCTTTCTGAGAAACTGCTTAGTGTTCTGTTAATTCATCTCACAGAGTTACATCTGTATTTCGTGGATCTCTTTGCTAGCCTTATTTCTGTGGAATCTGAGAACAGATATTTCGGATTCCTTGGAAGACTATAGGGCCAAATGAAATATCCTCGGATAACAAACAGAAAGAAGCTTTCTGAGGAAATTCTTTGTGTTCTGTGAAATCATCTCACAGAGTTACAGCATTCCCCTCAAGAAGCCTTTCGCTAAGACAGTTCTTGTGGAATTGGCAAAGTGATATTTGGAAGCCCATAGAGGGCTATGGTGAAAAAGGAATTATCCTCACATGAAATCTGGAAAGAAGCTTTCTGAGAAACTGCTTAGTGTTCTGTGAATTCATCTCACAGACTTACATCTGTATTTCGTGGATCTCTTTGCTAGCCTTATTTCTGTGGAATCTGAGAACAGATATTTCGGATCCCTTGGAAGACTATAGGGCCAAAGGAAATATCCTCCGATAACAAACAGAAAGAAGCTTTCTGAGAAACTTCTTTGTGTTCCGTGAAATCATCTCACAGAGTTACAGCTTTCCCCTCAAGAAGCCTTTCGCTAAGACAGTTCTTGTGGAATTGGCAAAGTGATATTTGGAAGCCACTAGGGGGCTATGGTGAAAAAGGAAATATCCTCAGATGAAATCTGGAAAGAAGCTTTCTGAGAAACTGCTTAGTGTTCTGTGAATTCATCTCACAGAGTTACATCTGTATTTCGTGGATCTCTTTGCTAGCCTTATTTCTGTGGAATCTGAGAACAGATATTTCGGATCCCTTGGAAGACTATAGGGCCAAAGGAAATATCCTCCGATAACAAAGAGAAAGAAGCTTTCTGAGAAACTTCTTTGTGTTCTGTGAAATCATCTCACAGAGTTACAGCTTTCCCCTCAAGAAGCCTTTCACTAAGACAGTTCTTGTGGAATTGGAAAAGTGATACTTGGAAGCCCATAGAGGGCTATGGTGAAAAGGAAATATCCTCAGATGAAATCTGGAAAGAAGCTTTCTGAGAAACTGCTTTGTGTTCTGTTAATTGATCTCACAGAGTTACATCTGTATTTCGTGGATCTCTTTGCTAGCCTTATTTCTGTGGAATCTGAGAACAGATATTTCGGATCCCTTGGAAGACTATAGGACCAAATGAAATATCCTCCGATTACAAAGAGAAAGAAGCTTTCTGAGAAACTTCTTTGTGTTCTGTGAAATCATCTCACAGAGTTACAGCATTCCCCTCAAAAAAGCCTTTCGCTAAGACAGTGCTTGTGGAATTCGCAAAGTGATATTTGGAAGACCATAGAGGGCTATGGTGAAAGAGGAAATATCCTCAGATGAAATCTGGAAAGAAGCTTTCTGAGAAACTGCTTAGTGTTCTGTTAATTCATCTCACAGAGTTACATCTGTATTTCGTGGATCTCTTTGCTAGCCTTATTTCTGTGGAATCTGAGAACAGATATTTCGGATCCCTTGGAAGACTATAGGGCCAAATGAAATATCCTCGGATAACAAACAGAAAGAAGCTTTCTGAGGAAATTCTTTGTGTTCTGTGAAATCATCTCACAGAGTTACAGCATTCCCCTCAAGAAGCCTTTCGCTAAGACAGTTCTTGTGGAATTGGCAAAGTGATATTTGGAAGCCCATAGAGGGCTATGGTGAAAAAGGAATTATCCTCACATGAAATCTGGAAAGAAGCTTTCTGAGAAACTGCTTAGTGTTCTGTTAATTCATCTCACAGACTTACATCTGTATTTCGTGGATCTCTTTGCTAGCCTTATTTCTATGGTATCTGAGAACAGATATTTCGGATCCCTTGGAAGACTATAGGGCCAAGGGAAATATCCTCCGATAACAAAGAGAAAGAAGCTTTCTGAGAAATTTCTTTGTGTTCTGTGAAATCATCTCACAGAGTTACAGCTTTCCCCTCAAGAAGCCTTTCCCTAAGACAGTTCTTGTGGAATTGGCAAAGTGATATTTGGAAGCCCATAGAGGGCTATGGTGAAAAAGGAAATATCCTCCGATGAAATGTGGAAAGAAGCTTTCTGAGAAACTGCTTAGTGTTCTGTTAATTCATCTCACAGAGTTACATCTGTATTTCGTGGATCTCTTTGCTAGCCTTATTTCTGTGGAATCTGAGAACAGATATTTCGGATCCCTTGGAAGACTATAGGGCCAAAGGAAATATCCTCCGATAACAAAGAGAAAGAAGCTTTCTGAGAAACTTCTTTGTGTTCTGTGAAATCATCTCACAGAGTTACAGCTTTCCCCTCAAGAAGCCTTTCGCTAAGACAGTTCTTGTGGAATTGGCAAAGTGATATTTGGAAGCCCATAGAGGGCTATGGTGAAAAAGGAATTATCCTCACATGAAATCTGGAAAGAAGCTTTCTGAGAAACTGCTTAGTGTTCTGTTAATTCATCTCACAGAGTTACATCTGTATTTCGTGGATCTCTTTGCTAGCCTTATTTCTGTGGAATCTGAGAACAGATATTTCGGATCCCTTGGAAGACTATAGGGCCAAAGGAAATATCCTCCGATAACAAACAGAAAGAAGCTTTCTGAGAAACTTCTTTGTGTTCTGTGAAATCATCTCACAGAGTTACAGCTTTCCCCTCAAGAAGCCTTTCCCTAAGACAGTTCTTGTGGAATTGGCAAAGTGATATTTGGAAGCCCATAGAGGGCTATGGTGAAAAAGGAAATATCCTCCGATGAAATGTGGAAAGAAGCTTTCTGAGAAACTGCTTAGTGTTCTGTTAATTCATCTCACAGAGTTACATCTGTATTTCGTGGATCTCTTTGCTAGCCTTATTTCTGTGGAATCTGAGAACAGATATTTCGGATCCCTTGGAAGACTATAGGGCCAAAGGAAATATCCTCCGATAACAAAGAGAAAGAAGCTTTCTGAGAAACTTCTTTGTGTTCTGTGAAATCATCTCACAGAGTTACAGCTTTCCCCTCAAGAAGCCTTTCGCTAAGACAGTTCTTGTGGAATTGGCAAAGTGATATTTGGAAGCCCATAGAGGGCTATGGTGAAAAAGGAATTATCCTCACATGAAATCTGGAAAGAAGCTTTCTGAGAAACTGCTTAGTGTTCTGTTAATTCATCTCACAGAGTTACATCTGTATTTCGTGGATCTCTTTGCTAGCCTTATTTCTGTGGAATCTGAGAACAGATATTTCGGATCCCTTGGAAGACTATAGGGCCAAAGGAAATATCCTCCGATAACAAAGAGAAAGAAGCTTTCTGAGAAACTTCTTTGTGTTCTGTGAAATCATCTCACAGAGTTACAGCTTTCCCCTCAAGAAGCCTTTCCCTAAGACAGTTCTTGTGGAATTGGCAAAGTGATATTTGGAAGCCCATAGAGGGCTATGCTGAAAAAGGAAATATCCTCCGATGAAATGTGGAAAGAAGCTTTCTGAGAAACTGCTTAGTGTTCTGTTAATTCATCTCACAGAGTTACATCTGTATTTCGTGGATCTCTTTGCTAGCCTTATTTCTGTGGAATCTGAGAACAGATATTTCGGATCCCTTGGAAGACTATAGGGCCAAAGGAAATATCCTCCGATAACAAAGAGAAAGAAGCTTTCTGAGAAACTTCTTTGTGTTCTGTGAAATCATCTCACAGAGTTACAGCTTTCCCCTCAAGAAGCCTTTCGCTAAGACAGTTCTTGTGGAATTGGCAAAGTGATATTTGGAAGCCCATAGAGGGCTATGGTGAAAAAGGAATTATCCTCACATGAAATCTGGAAAGAAGTTTTCTGAGAAACTGCTTAGTGTTCTGTTAATTCATCTCACAGAGTTACATCTGTATTTCGTGGATCTCTTTGCTAGCCTTATTTCTGTGGAATCTGAGAACAGATATTTCGGATCCCTTGGAAGACGATAGGGCCAAAGGAAATATCCTCCAATAACAAAGAGAAAGAAGCTTTCTGAGAAACTTCTTTGTGTTCTGTGAAATCATCTCACAGAGTTACAGCTTTCCCCTCAAGAAGCCTTTCCCTAAGACAGTTCTTGTGGAATTGGCAAAGTGATATTTGGAAGCCCATAGAGGGCTATGGTGAAAAAGGAAATATCCTCCGATGAAATGTGGGAAGAAGCATTCTGAGAAACTGCTTAGTGTTCTGTTAATTCATCTCACAGAGTTACATCTGTATTTCGTGGATCTCTTTGCTAACCTTATTTCTGTGGAATCTGAGAACAGATATTTCGGATCCCTTGGAAGACTATAGGGCCAAAGGAAATATCCTCCGATAACAAAGAGAAAGAAGCTTTCTGAGAAACTTCTTTGTGTTCTGTGAAATCATCTCACAGAGTTACAGCTTTCCCCTCAAGAAGCCTTTCGCTAAGACAGTTCTTGTGGAATTGGCAAAGTGATATTTGGAAGCCCATAGAGGGCTATGGTGAAAAAGGAATTATCCTCACATGAAATCTGGAAAGAAGGTTTCTGAGAAACTGCTTAGTGTTCTGTTAATTCATCTCACAGAGTTACATCTGTATTTCGTGGATCTCTTTGCTAGCCTTATTTCTGTGGAATCTGAGAACAGATATTTCGGATCCCTTGGAAGACTATAGGGCCAAAGGAAATATCCTCCGATAACAAAGAGAAAGAAGCTTTCTGAGAAACTTCTTTGTGTTCTGTGAAATCATCTCACAGAGTTACAGCTTTCCCCTCAAGAAGCCTTTCCCTAAGACAGTTCTTGTGGAATTGGCAAAGTGATATTTGGAAGCCCATAGAGGGCTATGCTGAAAAAGGAAATATCCTCCGATGAAATGTGGAAAGAAGCTTTCTGAGAAACTGCTTAGTGTTCTGTTAATTCATCTCACAGAGTTACATCTGTATTTCGTGGATCTCTTTGCTAGCCTTATTTCTGTGGAATCTGAGAACAGATATTTCGGATCCCTTGGAAGACTATAGGGCCAAAGGAAATATCCTCCGATAACAAAGAGAAAGAAGCTTTCTGAGAAACTTCTTTGTGTTCTGTGAAATCATCTCACAGAGTTACAGCTTTCCCCTCAAGAAGCCTTTCGCTAAGACAGTTCTTGTGGAATTGGCAAAGTGATATTTGGAAGCCCATAGAGGGCTATGGTGAAAAAGGAATTATCCTCACATGAAATCTGGAAAGAAGGTTTCTGAGAAACTGCTTAGTGTTCTGTTAATTCATCTCACAGAGTTACATCTGTATTTCGTGGATCTCTTTGCTAGCCTTATTTCTGTGGAATCTGAGAACAGATATTTCGGATCCCTTGGAAGACTATAGGGCCAAAGGAAATATCCTCCGATAACAAAGAGAAAGAAGCTTTCTGAGAAACTTCTTTGTGTTCTGTGAAATCATCTCACAGAGTTACAGCTTTCCCCTCAAGAAGACTTTCGCTAAGACAGTTATTGTGGAATTGGCAAAGTGATATTTGGAAGCCCAGAGAGGGCTATGGTGAAAAAGGAAATATCCTCAGATGAAATCTGGAAAGAAGCTTTCTGAGAAACTGCTTAGTGTTCTGTGAATTCATCTCACAGAGTTACATCTGTATTTCGTGGATCTCTTTGCTAGCCTTATTTCTGTGGAATCTGAGAACAGATATTTCGGATCCCTTGGAAGA